>NC_092339.1:171277500-171430000 GCF_046630445.1 Rutidosis leptorrhynchoides
TGAGGTAGTAATGATGTTCATAACATCATTCGATTCATATATATATATATATATATATATATATATATATATATATATATATATATATATATATATATATATATATATATATATATATATATATATATATATATATATATATAACTATCTTATTCTAAGATTTAAACTTGTAATCACTAGAACATAGTTTAGTTAATTCTAAACTTGTTTGCAAACAAAGTTAATCCTTCTAACTTGAATTTTAAAATCAACTAAACACATGTTCTATATCTATATAATATGCTAACTTAATGATTTAAAACCTGGAAACACGATGAACACTGTAAAACCGGACATACGCCGTCGTAGTAACACCGCGGGATATTTTGGGTTAGTTAATTAAGAACTATGATAAACTTTGATTTAAAAGCTGTTCTTCTGGGAAAATGATTTTTCTTATGAACATGAAACTATATCCAAATATCATGGTTAAACTCAAAGTGGAAGTATGTTTTTCAAAATGGTCATCAACACGTCGTTTTTTCGACTAAAATGACTACCTCTTACAATATTGACTTGTAACCTGTATTTCTGACTATAAACTTATACTTTTTATGTTTAGTTTCATCAATTTCAGTTCATTATGAAACTATAGCAACTTGAATCACTCAAAATGGATTTAAAACGAAGAAGTTATGGGTAAAACAAGATTGGATAATTTTGCTTGTTGTAGCTACGTGAAATTTGTAACAAATCTATACAAATCATAACTTAACTAACTTATATTGTATAATACATGTATTCTAACGTATATTATGTAATCTTGGGATACCATAGACACGTATACAATGTTTTGACATATCATATCAACCCATCTATATATATTATTTGGGAACAACTATAAACACTTTATATGCAGTAATGCTTGAGTTAGCTATGCAGGGTTGAGGTTGATTCCAAAATAATATATATACTTTGAGTTTTGATCTAGCCTGAGACTTGTATACACTGGGTCGTGGATTGATTCGAGATAATATATATTGATTTATTTCTGTACATCTAACTGTAGACAACTAGTAGTAGATTACTAACATTGGAATGCTAGCTTAACAAACTTAAATCATTAAACTGTAATAAAAATGTTGTGAATATATTTCGATCATACTTTGATATATACGTATACATTTGTTATAGGTTCGTGAATCAACCAGTGGTCAAGTCTTATTTCCGGCAAAGTAAAAATCTGTGAAAATGAGTTATAGTCCCACTTTTAAAATCTATTATTTTTGAGATGAGAATACATGCAGTTTTATAAATGTTTTACAAAATAGACACAAGTGATCAAAATTACATTCTATGTTGAATTATTGAACCGAATATGCCCCCTTTTTAGCTTGGTAGCCTAAGAATTGGTGTTTATTATAATTACCACCAATTGACGTGAATCCTAAAGATAGATCTATTGGGCCCAACAAGCTTCATCCGAGTTACGGATGCTTTAGTACTTCGATTTATCATGTCCGATGAGAGTCCCGGAATGATGGGGATATTCTATATGCATCCTGTTAAGGTCGGTTACCAGGTGTTCATCATATGAATGAATTTATGCAGATTGCATGTTATTGAGAAATGGAATTGAAAATCGTGTGGTCTATTATTACGATTTGATAAATATATAGGTTAAACCTATAACTCACCAACATTTTTGTTGACGTTTAAAGCATGTTTATTCTCAGGTGATTATTAAGAGCTTCCGCTGTTGCATGCAAATTTATGGACAAGAGTTGGAGTCAGCATGCTTGTATAATATTGTTTAAAAAAACTGCATTCGAAGACATATATTGTTGTGTAAAATTATTGTAAACCATTATGTAATGGTCATGTGAAAATGCTATAATTTCGATTATCATTATTTGATAATCGTCATAATATTTTAAAGGTTATGGTTTGTTTTAAAATCGAATGCAGTATTTGTAAAACGTCTCATATAGAGGTCAAAACCTAGCAACGAAATCAATTAATATGGAACGTTTATAATCAATATGAACGGGACATTTCTGTTGGTATCAGAGCGTTAGTCTTAGAGAACCAGAAATTTGCATTAGTGTGTCTTATCAAGTTCGTTAGGATGCATTAGTGAGTCTGGACTTTGACCATGTTTACTTGAAAAACGATTGCTAAACATTTTTTTGTTGGAAACTATATATTGTTAACATGTAAATATTATGTGATATATTAATCTCTTAACGTGTTTGATATTGTGTGATAGATGTCTACCTCTAGTACAAATCCCATCGACTCACCTAATAATAATGAAGAGTCGAATATATATTGGGAAGATTCACAAATTCCCGAAGAAGAACCGGAAGAGGAGGAACCGAAAGAAGAGGAACTGGAAGAAGAGGAACTGGAAGAAGAGGAAATAGAAGAAGAGGAACCGGAAGAAGAGATTCTGGAGGGGGAAATATTAGAAACCACGGAAAAATAGATAAATAAAATAAAATCCTCAACCAATGGACCAAAGTTAATAATGGTCAATGGTGTTTCCGCCAAGGAAGCAAAATATTGGGAAAATTACCAGTTTTCTGATGAATCTGATCTCGATGAGGATTCCGATGATGTTATAGAAATTACCCTGACCAATTTGAAAAAGCAAAAGAAAATAATAAGGGAAAAGGCATCAAAATAGAAAAACTCGAGCCCAAAACCGATGAACTTTATGTTAACATGAAGTACCCTGATGGGGTATAACGTAAGCACCCGTATTTCTTAAACTTTCACTATATCCCGGGAACATCTAAGCCACCAGGTTTTTCTAGACTATTTGAGAAAATAACGGCTTGTATTAAGGGAGCACCATATATTCCTAGGAAATTAGCGAAACGAACCAAGTCCGAAGACGAAGAAACGAGTGAGTCGGAATAAAGAGTTGTAATCATGTTGTGTAATATATGTATTGTAGTGTGCTTGTATTTTAATGTTATATGTAAAAATTGCTTGTATTGTTTGTTAATTATCTTTTATGAATGTAATCCTCGTCTATTTTACAGTATAAAAAAAACACACAATGGACGTTAAGGATAGACAACCGAATATTTTAGAAGACCTACCCGGAGACATGATTGATAAAATCTTGTCTAAAGTCGGTCAGAATTCGTCAGCACAATTATTTATGGCAAAATTAGTTTGTCGAACATTTGAAAGATGTTCCAGGCATGCCTTAGTTTATAAAAGACTTTCCTTTGAAAAATGGGGTATATCACATTGGGGAGACTTTAAGTTACGTCGTGTTTACTTTAAAGCATTAAATTCGGGGAACCCAAATGCAATTTTACGCTACGGGTTGAGAGCCTATTTTGACTCCACATATCCCAACATAGCACTTCATGCTTTAGAAAGATCTTCAAACATGCAACATAAAGAAGCATGTTATGTTTACGGGTTAGTGATGTTCGCCTCTCACCAAATTGAGAAAAAGAACGTCGGGTTGCAACTTTTAAATAAAACCTTCCCACAAGTGACGGATTGGGTAGTTGGGGTGAGAAACAAGGTTTTTAGATTGTTACGGGGCTGTTGGGCATTATGAAACCCTCGTCCTTTTGACGACATTACAACATGCTGCCTAGCCAACGGTCATAATGGTTATTTTCCACAAGACCAAGGATGGGAAGTAGTCTTAGTAAAACCAGAATGCATGACTTGTTTCTGGACTTATGAGTTACGTGTCTTTATTGCCTTTGCTAAACGACATTGTGTATTAACTAGAATTGTCTTCGCAACTGCTTTGTATCAAAGTTATTGTGTGCTATATCTTATGCTATATGTAATATAGCAGTATTGTAAGTTTGAAAAATATTGTATAATAGGTTGAAAGCGAAATATTAGTGTAATCAGTTTTTCATATAGAATTGTAGTAGTTGAATTGTATGTTAGCTACTAAGTATGAACTTAACGGGTAGGTACTACCCGAATTAAAACTTATAAAACGCTAATATGAAGAAAAAGCTTTGATAAATAAGTTCATATTATGCTACGAAATACTATTGACTACTCTTAATATTCTATATGATTAACTTAATTCTTTTGGCAATTTTTGAAGGAAATGGCACCGACTACTTGTCAGAACTTGAACATGAGCGAGGAAGAATTCCGTGTTTTTCTTGCTGCCAACATAGCCGTAGTACAGGCTGCAATGCAAAATAACAATAATAAATCTGAATCTAGCAATGCAACTAACACCACAAGAAATCGTGTAGGATGCTCCTACAAAGAATTTACAGCCTGCAAACCTTTGGAATTTGATGGAACCGAAAGACCAATCGAATTGAAACAGTGGACCAGGAAGGTCGAATCGTTGTTTGCCATAAGTAAATGTACTGAAGAAGATAGGGTGAAGTACGCCACGCATACCTTCACAGGTACAGCGTTAACATGGTGGAATATCTATCTAGAACAACTGGGACAAGATGCTGCTTACGCACTACCATGGTCAGCATTCAAGCACTTGATGAACGAGCAGTACCGTCCCAGAAACGAGGTTAATAAGCTCAAGGTAGAGCTTATAGGATTACAAACGCAAGGTTTCGACATTACTACGTACGAACGAAGATTCACAGAGTTGTGCCTATTGTGTCCAAGAGCGTTCGAAGATGAAGAAGAGAAGATCGACGCATTTGTGAAAGGGTTACCAGAAAGAATTCAAGAATATGTGAGTTCACACGAGCCCGCCTCCATACAAAAGGCAAGTTGAATGGCTCATAAACTCATAAACCAAATTGAGGGAAGAATTAAAGAGCAAGAGGCCGAAGAAGCCAACATGAAACAAGTCAAGAGAAAGTGGGAAGAAACCAGTGACAAAGGTCACCAATACAACAACAACAACAATCACAACCACAATCGCAAAAACTATCCTAACAACCGCAACATCAATCGCAATAACAACAATCGAAATCCCAACAATAATTACAACAAACGTCCCAACAACAACAACTACAATAACCGTCCCAACAACAATAACAACCACATCAATCCCAATAACAATTTCAATAACAACAATGACAACAACAATCAGAAAATTCCATGCTATAAGTGTGAAGGATATCATCCTGGTAAATTTTGTGAAGTAGTATGTACCAAATGTAATAGGAAGGGTCATGCTGCAACGAAGTGTGAAGCTTTCAGACCAGTGACTAAAAGAATAAATACTGCCCACATTATTTGTTTCGAATGCGGGAAGAAGGGCCACTACAAAACTACGTGCCCGAACCAGGGAACTAATAATGGGCAAAGCCGTGGGAGAGTTTTTAACATTAATGCGGAAGAAGCGCAGGAAGACCCGGAGCTTGTTACGGGTACGTTTCTTATCGATGAAAAACCTGCTTATGTTTTATTTGATTCGGGTGCAGATAGAAGCTATATGAGTAGAGATTTTGTGCTAAATTAAGTGGTCCATTGATGTTTATGAATAATAAATTTCTACTCGAATTAGCAAACGGTAAACTAATTTCAGCAGATAAAATATGTCGGAATCGAGAAATTAAACTGGTTAGCGAAACGTTTAAGATTGATTTAATACCAGTAGAGTTAGGGAGTTTTGATGTGATAATTGGCATGGACTGGTTGAAAAAGGAGAGAGCAGAGATCGTATGTTACAAAAATGCAATTCGCATTGTACGAGAAGAAGGAAAACCCTTAATGGTGTACGGAGAAAAGAGCAACGCGAAGCTAAATCTTATTAGTAATTTGAAGTTGCAAAAGCTAATAAGAAAAGGTTGATATGCTGTTCTAGCACACGTCGAGAAAGTCAATTCCGAAGAAAAGAACATCAATGATGTTCCCGTCGCAAAAGAATTTCCCGATGTATTTTCGAAAGAATTACCGGGACTACCTCCACACCGATCTATTGAATTTCAAATAGACCTTGTACCAGGAGCCGCACCAATAGCTCGTGCTCCATACAGACTCGCACCCAGTGAAATAAAGGAACTCCAAAGCCAACTACAAGAACTTTTATAACGTGGTTTCATACGACCAAGTACATCACTATGGGGAGCTCCTGTTTTGATTGTCAAAAAGAAAGATGGTACATTCAGATTGTGTATCGACTACCGAGAGTTGAACAAACTTACCATCAAGAACCGTTATCCACTACCGAGAATCGATGACTTATTTGATCAACTCCAAGGCTCGTAGGTTTATTCGAAGATCGATTTACGTTCCGGGTATCATCAAATGCGGGTGAAGGAGGATGATATTCCAAAGACTGCTTTCAGAACGCGTTACGGTCATTACGAGTTTATGATTATGCCGTTTGGATTGACTAACGCACCAGCTGTGTTCATGGACCTCATGAACCGAGTGTGTGGGCCATATCTTGACAAGTTTGTCATTGTTTTCATCGATGACATACTCATTTACTCGAAGAATGATCAAGAGCACGAAGAACATTTGAGAAAAGTGCTAGAATTATTGAGGAAATAAAAACTGTACGTTAAATTTTCAAAGTGTGCATTTTGGTTGGAAGAAGTTCAATTCCTCGGTCACATAGTGAACAAAGAAGGTATTCAGGTGGATCCAGCGAAGATTGAAACTGTTGAAAAGTGGGAAACTCCAAAAACTCCAAAGCATATACGCCAATTTTTAGGACTGGCTGGTTACTACAGAAGGTTCATCCAAGATTTTTCCAAAGTAGCAAAACCCTTGACTACATTAACGCATAAAGGGAAGAAATTTGAATGGAAGGATGAACAGGAGAAAGCGTTTCAATTGTTGAATAAAAAGTTAACTACGGCACCTATATTGTCATTGCCTGAAGGGAATGATGATTTTGTGATATATTGTGACGCCTCAAAGCAAGGCCTTTGTTGTGTATTAATGCAACGAACAAAAGTAATTGCCTATGTGTCCAGACAATTGAAGATTCACGAGCAAAATTATACGACTCACAATTTGGAATTAGGTGATGTTGTTTTTGCATTAAAGACTTGGAGGCACTACTTATATGGGATCAAAAGTATTATATATACCGACCACAAAAGTCTCCAACATATATTTAATCAGAAACAACTAAACATGAGGCAGCATAGGTGGATTGAATTGTTAAATGATTACGATTTTGAGATTCGTTACCACCCGGGGAAGGAAAATGTGGTAGCCGAAGCTTTGAGTAGAAAGGACAGAGAACCTATGCGTGTAAAATCTATGAATATAATTATTCGTACTAACCTTACTACTCAAATAAAGGAGGCGCAACAAGGAGTTTTAAAAGAGGAGAATTTGAAGAATGAAATACCCAAAGGTTCGGAGAAACATCTAAATATTAGGGAAGACGGAACCCGGTATAGGGCTGGAAGAATTTAGGTACCAAAGTTTAGAGATATGAGAGAAATGGTACTTAAGGAAGCACCTAAAACTAGATACTCAATACATCTCGGAGCTGGAAAAATGTACAAAGATTTCAAGAAACACTTTTGGTGGCCGGGTATGAAAGCTGATTTTGCTAAATACGTAGGAGAATGTTAGACGTGTTCTAAGGTCAAAGCCGAACATCAGAAACCATCAGGTCTACTTCAACAACCTGAAATCCCAGAATGGAAATGGAAAAACATTACCATGGATTTCATTACTAAATTGCCAAGGACTGCAAGTGGGTTTGATACTATATGGGTAATAGTCAATCGCCTTACTAAGTCAGCACACTTTCTGCCAATGAGAGAAGATGATAAAATGGAGAAATTAGCACGTTTATACTTGAAGGAAGTCGTATCCAGACATGGAATACCAGTCTCTATTATCTCTGATAGGGATGGCAGATTTGTTTCAAGATTCTGGCAGACGTTGCAACAAGCATTGGGGACTCGTCTAGACATGAGTACTGGCTATCACCCACAAATTGATGGACAAAGTGAAAGGACGATACAGACCCTCGAAGACATGCTACGAGCATGTGTTATTGATTTTGAAAACAGTTGGGATCGACATCTACCATTAGCAGAGTTTCCTTACAACAACGGTTACCACTCGAGTATTGAGATGACACCGTTTGAGGCACTTTATGGTAGAAAGTTAATGTCTCCGATTTTTTGGAGTGAAGTTGGGGATAGACAAATTACGGGTCCGGAGATAATCTAAGAACTACCTAGAAAATCATTCAAATTCAACAACGGTTGAAAACCGTCCAAAGTAGACAAAAGAGCTACGCGAACATTAAGAGAAAAGATATAGAATTTGAATTTGGAGAGATGGTCATGCTTAAGGTTTCACCTTGGAAAGGCGTTGTTCGATTTGGTAAACGGGGAAAACTGAATCCAAGTTACATTGGACCATTCAAGATTATAGATCGTGTCGGACCAGTAGCTTACCGACTTGACTTACCTCAACAACTCGCCGGGGTACATAATACTTTTCATGTCTCGAATCTGAAGAAATGTTTTGCTAAAGAAGATCTCACTATTCCGTTAGACAAAATCCAAATCAATGAAAAACTTTAATTCATCGAAGAACCCGTTGAAATAATGGATCGTGAGGTTAAAAGACTTAAGCAAAATAAAATACCAGTTGTTAAGGTTCGATGGAATGCTCGTAGAGGACCCCAGTTCACCTGGGAGCGTGAAGATGCGTTAACACCTCCAACTTCTTAAAAATTTTGGGACGAAATTTATTTAACGGGTAGGTACTGTAGTGACCCGAACTTTTCCATGATTATATATATTAAATGAAAACTATATTTGCATGATTAAATGTTTCCAACATGTTAAGCAATCAAACTTGTTAAGACTTGATTATTTGAAATGAGTTTCATATAGACAATTGACCACCCAAGTTGACCGGTGATTCACGAACGTTAAAAACTTGTAAAAACTACATGATGATATATATATGGATATATATATATATATATATATATATATATATATATATATATATATATATATATATATATATATATATATATATATATATATATATATATATATAATTAACATGAGATCATGATAAGTAAGTATCTCACTATGTATATTAACAATGAGTGATATACATAAAAAAATGAGATTATTGAATTAAGAAACTCAAAACGATATATATAACGATTATCGCTATAACAACGTCTTACTAAATACATAAGAGTCATATTAAGATATTGATACACTATCTTAAGCAATCAAACTTGTCAAAACGATATATATATCATTTCGAGTTTCTTAACTTAGTAATCTCATTTCTTTTGTATATCACACATTGTTAATATACTTAGTGAGATACTTACTCATCATAATCACATGTCAACCATATATATATGTCTATATATACCACAACATGTAGTTTTTACAAATTTGTAACGTTCGTGAATCGCCGGTCAACTTGAGTGATCAATTGTCTATATGAAACTTATTTCATTTAATCAAGTCTTAATAAGTTTGATTGCTTAACACGTTGGAAACATTTAGTCATGTAAATATCAATCTCAATTAATATATATAAACATGGAAAAGTTCGGGTCACTACAAGCATCACTGGCATTAACAGTACCACCATCATCAACACCAATAGTATCATTACCACCACCAACAACAACACCCACATCCCACACCTCAACATCACAATCTGTGCCTCGAGCATCAATGTCATACGCACCATAGATATCAAGGAATATCAACAACAACAAATGGTGAAGTATTGATTCATAACTTCATTGGAGAAACATTCTGCAACGATTATGTAATCTCCAAAGTCTAGAGATTATCTATCCTAGCCCTAACCATAAATCAGATGAGTGAACCAAAATGATAGAAGGAAGAGTAGAAACCCTGACAAGAATGGTGCGTGATTTACAAGCTAGATTTATTTTACCAGCAGCATCAACAGTACCATCAGCATCATCAATACTAGCTGAACCTATAACATCACAAGCTCCGTCAGTTCAAGAATCACCGCAAACATCATCACTAATCAACCATGGGTATATTGTAACAACGAGTTATGAAGTATTAACTCATTCCCTCTGAAGAATTTATATGTATATCTTATATATATATAAATTTTGAAACCATAATAAATCTTTTTGTACTAAGCTATTATGTGTGAATCATAACTGGTAGATACTACTCGGTTAATTCATGTTGCTAATATGCTATGATGTACATCCTTCATTAACAACTTAACCATCATTAACCACAATCTCTGTTTCAATTCAATGAATTCCATTTCATAATAAACCAAGGGTATTATTCAATTATATGTTTGATTTTACACTTTCATCTTCGATATACTCGAAACTTACTAAGAAAACATCATTCGTATTTTGCGAAGTTCACAAGAACTCCACGAGCATCAACATCCTTCACCAAGGAATATCAATAAGAATAAATAGTAAAGTATTGATCACAGTAGTGAAATACTCTGTAAAGATTATATAATCTCTAATGTTAATGATTATTCATTTCTAGTTCCAACTGAAAATCAAATGAGTTTAATTTAATATTAACTCATTAAATTTGTATTACAGCCGAAGAAAATATACATATATTTTCATAAAGACTGTAATAAAAATTATCTTGTACAAAATATTATTTGTGAAACTTTTAACGGGTAGGTAATACCTGAGAGATATATAAATTCACAATTAATATGTTACAATCTTCGATTCTGATTCAGCAATCATCAACTATACTCACTATTTTCACAACAATATACATTCTTTCATAGAAATCAAAACACCTATACTCATTCAAATTCAATTGCATATTCTGATTTTAACATATCAGAATCCAAATCGAGATATAATCGATATCATCACTCTTAGATTCCTACATCTTTCAAAGCCATACTTTGAATTTCAAAATTGTGCTAGAACATCACAATTATTCACAATACTCATAAAGATATTCGTATCATTTAAGATTCATGACGATTTTATCATACGAATATTGACGATGACAACCTGCATCTAAACCCTTCAAAATTCTTGAAAACATCTCAACTAAGGAATAATCGATAGAGTCAACCAATCTCACGATATCAACGGAAAGAAAGATTTACGTGTATAGCGATGCCCCTGGAAAACTCTCGAAACCTAAGTAAAAGTTTAACACGTACCCGCGTCAGATCCTTTGGCATTTATTAGCAAAAATAACTTTACGATTCCTTTTCAAAGTAGCAAATTCTGTCACAGCTCCAGCAAGTCAATTTCGATTTTTCATCCGGAGTAGCCTTATTATAACCCTGATATATACAATTACCCTTTTGTTACCGGAGAACCTTTTATATTCCACGAGATTATCAGCAGATGTACCAGCAACTTCGTTACCCTTTGGAGTAAGTCTCTCTGAAAAATCATTATATGTACTCAATGAAACCCCATCATCTACTCATCTGCATCATGTAACAATAATTGTCATACCAACTATCGAAAATCATCAATCATCAATCTCGAATCTCGCAGCCTTTTCATTTCAACAGTTATATATATACATATAATGTCTATCTCCTAAACTTACATATTTCGAATGTGAAGTTTCTGAAAAACACCATAAACTGCGAACTAGTTCTCGAAATTTTGAAAAATGCCGATGAAGTAGAAAAAACCATAAACGACCTTGACAGTAAAAAGTTTAATGATAAAGAATAGTGTGTTGGCAAAACTCAGAAAAAGAGAAGGCTTGGTACTGGAAAACGGATTGAGCAAACCATGAAGGAGGCTGTGGAAAAATTACAAAGACTAAACCTGCCTTCAAAGAATCCAAATGATTCAGTATCTACTAAAGTCATTAACGAATACCTTGTTCCTGACTCTAAAACTTTGTGGACAATATTCTTCATCATCCTCTGATGTAAATTCTAAGATATCACCGTATCTTTCATTATAAATATCCTCGATATTTCTGAAGATATATTCATAACTATTCTCATATGAGATTATTTATCTCTTCGCGCTACTTGTGTTTCATCATAAAAGAAACTATTTTAGTTTCTAAATTCTGAAACCTTCGAGTTTAAAAAATGAATGTTTTTGAAGTGGTGTTGGGAACTGAAGCATGAGTTAGTATAATAAAATGACACTTGATCAACGTGATTATATTACAGTAAGTCATGCTGAGTTTCTAAATAGAACGTGATGATTCACAGATCATAACGTCATCATGTGCCATGTTACATGACTCTTGTATTCCACTTAACCTCTAAACATATCAAGAAAATATTTTTCTTGATGATTCGATCTTTTCCGAGGTATTCTGGTAATTTGACAAATCAAGATTATGCCATTACAATTTCCTTCTTAAAACATTAATTATGTTCATTCCGAAGTTCATATCTACAAATTCTGGACCATTACATACGGTGTTAATGGCAAGAAGAGAAAATAAAAGAATAAAGCTCCGAAATAAAACATGAAGTATAAATCGCAGCAAATAGGAGAGAGCATTAACTGTGGATGACAATGATTATAGATGACAGAAGCATGGACTTTGAAATATAAGGGAATATATATAAAGCCCGGCAGCAACACATAAATTACAAACCGTGTATATCAATACGTACTGCGACGTAAAGACACGGGAGAATTAAAAATACTATAACCCCAAGGTAATAGTAAAAGTAAATAAAATCCTCTGGTGGTAGATGAAAGAGAAGAATGACAGATATGAAAGTTAGGAGTATATAAAAGTCTAGGATCAGAACGAGATGGAGCATATTGACGAATGTTTTAAAGTAAGAATTGAGGGAGAAAGAATAGAAGGTGTAAGTTGTGGAAATAAGAAAACGAAGGGGGTGGATTTATTGTAAAATATCAGATGGAGCAATCAAAACAGATGATCGCATTTAAAGAGAATCCAAATTTCCTTGATTACCGAAGAATCAAATCTTATTACGAAGATTTTCTCCAAATCCCTTGAACTCTGGAAATCAATCCTATCTAAGTTAAAAGATACGACGAATCTACGCTTACTCATTTCACTCTTTTGTGATAACTTCACTCGTACGCTTCACTTAAGCAAATTGTTTTATCCAAATTACTCGCTGATGATAAAACTCTAATTTTCAGCTCGTATGCGTCATGAAAACATACTTATTGTCAGCCATGACCATCCCAATCAAATTTCGGGACGAAATTTCTTTATCGGGGAGGTACTGTGACAAACCAAAAATTTCTGAACAAATTTAAACTTGATCTTTATATGTTTCCGACATGATAAGCAAAGTCTATAATGTTGAAATCTCAAAAACTTTGAACTGTGTTAATATATTCATTTACCCTTCGACTGCTCTCGACGATTCACGAACAATTTTGTGTAAATAGATATGTATGAATATATACATATGTGTGATTATTAAATTGAGAAATATTAATGAAACATTAAACGTTTGATTAATATGAAAATAAGTTACGAAGTTTATTATATGACTTGAGAACGTTAACAAAGTATTAGATGAATAATACTTTACATGAACGTAATTATTTCAAGATATTTATCAACGGAATTAGAAGATAATATCAAATGATTGAATTATCAGATACATTGTGATATGATTACGAGTCTCTGTTGAGATGTCCACTTTGATTTAGGAAACCTTTCCTTTTTAACAGTATTCAGAATAAATGGTAAAGTGATCTTCGAGTAATGACAAATAGTCAAGTAGCGAGAGCTAGACAGATTGGTGGAAATTCCTGTTGAATTCCAATACATGCTTTACAATAATTGCCTCGTGACTTTTTTTAACGCCCTTAAACGATGAACTTTTTTTTTTTAGATCCCACTATGGGATCCCATCATCCCATTATGGGATCAGGTTCTGATCAAATTTCTTGAAAATCACCTTTGATCCCATTCCGGGATCAGGCCCTGACATGGTAGTTTTAAACCAAATTAACACTTGTGACCCATTTGACTATCAACGCATAACAACTCCGTTCCAACCTGTTTTAATCGTCATAACACATAAACAAACTTAAACATCTTTTATCTTAATACACTTTTGACCCTTGGTGTTAATAAGCGGTTATCATAAAGCTAGATTCAAATAAAAGACTTGCATACCACTTGCTAAGTGCCGAATGCTCCTCTAAAACCTTGTCGTCCCATACCTTCTCGATGCATAAGAACCTAACAAACATTAACAACATAACGGGATAAGCAATACGCTTAGTGAGTTAGTTGTAAGTAAATATCTTAAACTTAAAGCATAAACACAATCATAACGTAACCATAACCTTCCAACCCGAAGGTTGATTTTGTGTTTCGAACTTGATCATCCCGCATCCTAGGCATACATCTAATCTTAGCACATGACATGTACATAGTTCAAGCTTAAAATATTATCATAGATGTGTGTTCAAGATTACACATAACATGGACATCGTCCAAGCTTACACTTAACATGGATATAAATCCAAGCTTACTCTTAACATGGACCCCGTCCAAGCTTACACTTAACATGGATATAAATCCAAGCTTACTCTTAACATGGACCCCATCCAAGCTTACACCTAACATGGATATAAATCCAAGCTTACTCTTAACATGGACCCCGTCCAAGCTTACACCTAACATGGATATAAATCCAAGCTTATCACGTGATATGGACATAGACATAAAGTCTAAACTTTACACCTTGACATAGACACAAAGTCTAAGCGTTTTGCCTTATAATAGACATGAAGTCTAAGCTTTGCACTTTGACATAGACGAAAACTCTAAGCTTTACCTAGTGAACTTAATCTTCACCCTCTTGCACGGATGCAATCCAGGAGCATTAAGTCACCCATATCATCCTATCTCGTATTCAAAACAACCACAAGTACACTTCTATAATTAAACTCAAAAACATAGAATAATCATAAACATATCTTTTACATAACTTATGATCATGGATTCCATGATCACCCTTGACCCGCCCATATTACCCCCATATAACTCACCTTGATTAGAGCACTCCCTTGATTGGTTGAAGTTCTTTTGCTTTGACTAGCACCTATATAAGAGCTAGTCTCATTATTTACACAATCGAACTAACATAAAGCATTTAAACAAATTAACGTCATAAGCATAAACTTTCACTTCCATTCATTTAACACTTGAGGCTTAATCTTGCTTAACCCTCTTTTATCACTTCACATGAACATTTATAATATTCAAAATTCTTAAATTTCATTAAACTTAGTTTTACATTTTCCATTTCAACAAGTAGTGTCAAACTTACAACTTTTTCAATATACAATTTCTCAAGTTCAATTAAGACATGTTCTCAAATCATCAACCTCCATCTAAATTTGGAGGTGAACCTTAAACATTGACATTTCTTGAAAACACCTTTTTCACTTTCACTTCTTAGCAACAAACACTAACTAACAATTTTTATCATCTCAAAATAAATCATTTCACACAATTTCATCAAAATTACATATTTACTTTCATTGAGGCATTTCATCAAACACTTAGTGTGCATAAAGCCATATTCAACCATTTCATTATCTAAGAAATCACCTTTTCCACCATTAATCATCTATTAGCTAGTTTATGCATAAACATATGCCATAACATCATAAAAACTAGTATTCATACATAACCATAACATAAATCCATCATAATTTACTTTTATACTTCCATTTTCTTCACAAAAACTCATTTTACACATTCATTAATCCCCAAATCCGTTTTTCAACTCATGCATACATTAATCCCACTCTAATTCGTAAAATACGTAACTACTTAACATAAACATAAATAAGATTCAAGTATTCAATCATACCTCAACTTCACTCCAACTCAAATCTTTAAACTAGCAAAATATATAGAGAAGATGCTAGTTTCTTGCTTCCTTTTAGCTTTATTCACCTTTAATTACTTGCTTCCAAGTTTAATCAATTTTACTCTTTGGATTTGAAAACCCTAATTTCCTTGCTTTCAAAACCGTTCTTTCTCTTTTCCTTTTTTTTTTTTAAACTTTTCTTGAATCTTCCAAAATGAGCTAGAAGCTCTCCTCCACTCATTTAATATAACAACTTTGGATGATTGACAACTTAGGTCCCTCCCCACCATTACATATTATAGATGGTCCCTCTCACTAACTAACCATCACATTACATTCTTTGCAAGACTAGTCCTTTTTAACAAAATAACTAACTTGAAATTTTGGGGTGTTACAACTCTCCCCCCGTTGAAATGTTCGTGTCCTCACGAGCTATCCTTTTTATTCCTTGGTGAATTCAAAACCCTTAAAAACTATATTTGAACCTTCACTGGTCCTTGCACATAACTCAATGCTCGTTGAGATCAATTTCATTTAATCGAATAAGGTTTTTAATAATCATAAGTCATCCTGAATATATTAAGGCTTTTCATCTAATTTGTTACCGTTTATACATATGTCCTCATAATTTCGAGCTTTGTTCACTAATCTCTTTCCAATTTGCTAACCAAAGTACTTAACTCTTACCTAATCTCCTCTTAACGTTGGTAGTTTCTTGTAGACTTTTGTGTACGTTGTCCCATCAATCACACACTAGGTGTTCTTTAGGCATACATTCGTTATTTTCTGTCACCCTAACTCTTAAATTTCCTACATTAAGTACTCTTTCTTCACGTATCTTTCATTAGATATTTTAATTTATCCGCTTTTTATCTCCTTTCCTGTATTATCAGGCCTCTATATCACAATCTTTACCAATAAAAATCCTCATAACCGAAAACTAGTCCTTAATACCAAACAAATCATTATTTCTTTTCCAGAAAATTTCTCGTTATACCATATTCTCGCATCTTAATTCTCTTCTTTCAAGGTATTAAAACATGTTATCCCTCTAAATTCTTCACTAGCTTCTCTTAATTTTCGCTAATTTACATAGATTTTACTTCCTTACGTGCTTTTCGTGTCGACATCTCATGCCATCAACATTGATTATTCGCATCATCATCTCGAATCGTGTTTAGTATTAAACAAATAAAAAGACTTTATCCCTTTTTATGCTCACCATTATTTCCATGTCGTAAGTTTTCCGTATAATTGCACAATACATTCCATAAGTACCTTTTTCTTCTTAATTAAATTACATCTTTCACCAATTTTACACGTGTAAAAATTCATCTTTCAAGTCTCTTCATAAAAATCACACATTATATGACTCATTTTCTTAAATATAAAAAACTTATAGAATCTCTTAATCTCTATTCGCGAACCTATACTAGAGTCAGCATTTGCTCCCGATATATCACTTTTATATAAACTTACATTCCTTCGAATCTTCCATAGGTTCTTTCTTTGTAAAATAATTCTACTAAAGTCTAAAGAGATACCATTATTTCAACCTTCATCTAACCCCATAAAGTTAACGATCATATTATCACCATGATCAATCTTCCTTTCTTATGATCCCTTCAATCATGTATCTTCACTTAACCCTTTTTCCTCTTAACCACATTAACTAGAATCGGGGAATCTGACATGCCTCATGTAAAACCCAATAAATTCTTTTGCTTATAAAATTTACCTAATTACTTGAACAAGCCTTCAATATCATTTAGTATGATTATAGATCAATCATACACTATCTTCATTTTCATCATCAGACTCTACTTCATATTCTCTGGCTAATGAATAGTTGAATCTACTTCTTTTTCAATACATAGCCAGAACGTGTCACAAGACTCATTGCTACAACGCAAATGTAGCCCTAAATACATATCTCATCATCTTTACGGGTAAGGAACCTTACTCTTTAAATTATTTTCATGCGACTTTTCATAAACGCCTCCTTCCATTCTCAAAATTCATTGCCATAATATAAAAATCTTCTTATTTCTCACATCTCTTTCGTGTCTTTACTCATTTCCATCATTAGGTACAGATAATACACATTTGTATATACACTTAATCTTCATTTTAAACATCGTATATCATGCACATCTTACTACTTAATCATAACCAAGTCTTAAGTACCATGATAGCTGGATTGCTCATTCTCATGCAAAATTTTACTCTCCATGCTTAATTTGTTTTCTTAACTGTCTATTAAGTCTTTCGTCATACTACAATCATTTGGTGTACCAAATCTCTTCCTTTTTAAAATAAGAAGAACTATTTGTTTTCAGGCTTCTTACATTCTATCTTGTTCTTCTTGCATTTGTGTAGTCTTAAAGCTATGAAGATCCAAGTATTTACAAGACCTTACAACCGGTTCAATCTTATCTATCACATCTTCCTCTCTTCTAGGACCACAGAGATCTATTGCTCAAGACATTTCAGCCTCAAAAGTAAGTAGTTTGGTCCTCTTAACATTCTTGCATTTGCCTAAGGGGAACTCTTTCTTTTCCTATAGTCCCTTCACTTGAAGGTTCATTGCTACACATTTCCGTTGCAACATACTAACCCCACTCTAAGGGAACAAAATAATCATTTACTTACTATAGTCACAACTATATAGTTTCGTTGCCTCTCCAATTAGTGGTTAAGGCCTATACGCCTTCATGTAGGAAGTCACACAAAACATGTGCAGTTGTAAAGGAAGGTACCTACCACACATCTCGTGACTCATTTACCCTTCTTCTATTCTAGATCGGGTTCGGGTCTCAGTTTAACCCGGACTGAGTTCACATTCCCTTCATACTTCCTTCTCTTTTCATGACTTCTTAATATTCTAAACGATCAGGGATGCTAAGCTCCGCCCCTAAATCCATTCTTTTCACGCTTCAGTATTATTTGAACTACTTTCATGCTTTTCTCATTTCTGTTACATCGTTTTTAGTCATCATAACTTAAGGGTACATTCATTATACTTTTAACAACTACTTTACATGACCGTTTCTATTCATGTGTTTGTTCATCTTAAACTTGCAACTTACATCATCCAATATAGAACTCGTGGTCATGAAAACCCAAGAGCACTCTTAGCATTAGCATAATCATAACCAAAACATAACCTGTCAACCCACAAGTGTCTTTCTTGTATCGGATCCGGTCATACCACACCATAGACACAACTAACTAGGGATGACCTAAGATTGTTCCTAAGCTAAACACAAATCCATAGACATAAGGTCTAAACTCATCAAGATTAACATGGACGTAAGTTCAGGCTTACTAACATTATCATGGACGCAAGTCCAAGCTCATTAACTATACCATGGATGCAAGTCCAAGCTCATTAACTCTACCATGGACGCAAGTCCAAGCTCATTAACTTTACCATGTATCCAACCTTACCATTATCAACATGGACACAAGTCCAAGCTTATCATCATCAACATAGACGCAAGTCCAAGCTAATCCTCATTGACATGGACACAAGTCCAAGCTAATCATCATTGACATGGATCCAAGCTTCATTACTTAGTGGGTTTGATCATCACCCTCTTGCACGGATGCAACCCGGGTGTACCAAACCACTCTCGTACATCACATCACAAGTGCATAGTTTTCTCGAAAATACTAACAAACTCATGCATAACACACATTCATTCTTCCCATTCCTTTCTTCTAATTTCTAGCATCATATACAATCCTGAGGAACATGACATAATACTTTAAACATTATCTATCATGCAAGTCATAAACCGCTTATTAAAACTTAGAGTTGGTTTAAGCCTAGATAACCCTACGGTGGATTATCCAAGTCCCTTAAACCATAGCTCTGATACCAACTTTTAACGCCCTTAAACGATGAACTTTTTTTTTTAGATCCCACTATGGGATCCCATCATCCCACTATGGGATCAGGTTCTGATCAAATTTCTTAAAAATCACCTTTGATCCCATTCCGGGATCTTTTAATCCCATCCCGGGATCAGGCCATGACATGGTAGTTTTTAACCAAATTAACACTTGTGACCCGTTTGACTATCAACGCATAACAACTCCGTTCCAACCTGTTTTAATCATCATAACACATAAACAAACTTAAACATCTTTTATCTTAATACACTTTTGACCATTGGCGTTAATAAGCGGTTATCATAAAGCTAGATTCAAATAAGAGACTTGCATACCACTTGCTAAGTGCCGAATGCTCCTCTAAAACCTTGTTGTCCCATACCTTCTCGATGCATAAGAACCTAACAAACATTAACAACATAACGGGATTAGCAATACGCTTAGTGAGTTAATGGTAAGTAAATATCTTAAACTTAAAGCATAAACACAATCATAACGTAACCATAACCTTCCAACCCGAAGGTTGATTTCGTGTTTCGAACATGATCATCTCGCATCCTAGGCATACATCTAATCTTAGCACATGACATGTACATAGTTCAAGCTTAAAACATTATCATAGATGTGTGTTCAAGATTACACATAACATGGACATCATCCAAGCTTACACTTAACATGGATATAAATCCAAGCTTACTCTTACCATGGACCCCGTCCAAGCTTACACTTAACATGGATATAAATCCAAGCTTACTCTTAACGTGGACCCCGTCCAAGCTTACACCTAACATGGATATTAATCCAATCTTACTCATAACATGGACCCCATCCAAGCTTACACCTAACATGGATATAAATCCAAGCTTATCACTTGATATGGACATAGACATAAAGTCTAAGATTTACACCTTGACATAGACACAAAGTCTAAGCTTTTTGCCTTATAATAGACATGAAGTCTAAGCTTTGCACTTTGACATAGACAAAAAGTCTAAGCTTTACCTAGTGAACTTAATCGTCACCCTCTTGCACGGATGCAATCCGGGAGCATTAAGTCACCCATATCATCCTATCTCGTATTCAAAACAACCACAAGTACATTTCTATAATTAAACTCAAAAACATAGAATAATCATAAACATCTCTTTTACATAACTTATGATCATGGATTCCATGATCACCCTTGACCCGCCCATATTACCCCCATATAACTCACCTTGATTAGAGCACTCCCTTGATTGGTTGAAGTTCTTTTGCTTTGACTAGCACCTATATAAGAGCTAGTCTCATTATTTACACAATCGAACTAACATAAAGCATTTAAACAAATTAACCTCATAAGCATAAACTTTCACTTCCATTCATTTAACACTTGAGGCTTAATCTTGCTTAACCCTCTTTTATCACTTCACATGAACATTTATAATATTTAAAATTCTTAAATTTCATTAAAATTAGTTTTACATTTTCCATTTCAACAAGTAGTGTCAAACTTACAACTTTTTCAATATACAATTTCTCAAGTTCAATTAAGGCATGTTCTCAAATCATCAACCTCCTTCTAAATTTGGAGGTGAACCTTAAACATTGACATTTCTTGAAAACACCTTTTTGACTTTCACTTCTTAGCAACAAACACTAACTAACAATTTTTATCATCTCAAAATAAATCTTTTCACACAATTTCATCAAAATTACATATTTACTTTCATTGAGGCATTTCATCAAACACTTAGTGTGCATAAAGCCATATTCAACCATTTCATAATCTAAGAAATCACCTTTTCCACCATTCATCATCTATTAGCTAGTTTATGCATAAATATATGCCATAACATCATAAAAACTAGTATTCATACATAACCATAACATAAATCCATCATAATTTACTTCTATACTTCCATTTTCTTCACAAAAACTCATTTTACACATTCATTAATCCCCAAATCCGTTTTTCAACTCATGCATACATTAATCCCACTCTAATTCGTAAAATACATAACTACTTAACATAAATATAAATAAGATTTAAGTATTCAATCATACCTCAACTTTACTCCAACTTAAATCTTTAAATTAGCAAAATAGATAGAGAAGATGCTAGTTTCTTGCTTCCTTTTAGCTTTATTCACCTTTAATTACTTGCTTCCAAGTTTAATCAATTTTACTCTTTGGATTTGAAAACCCTAATTTCCTTGCTTTCAAAACCGTTCTTTCTCTTCTCTTTTTTTTTTTTTTTAAACTTTTCTTGAATCTTCCAAAATGAGCTAGAAGCTCTCCTCCACTCATTTAATATAAAACTTTAGATGATTGACAACTTAGGTCCCTCCCCACCATTACATAGTTTAGGTGGTCCCTCTCATTAACTAACCATCACATTACATACTTTGCAAGACTAGTCCTTTTTAACAAAATAACTAACTTGAAATTTTGGGGTGTTACACTTTTGATAAAATAAGTTATTTAACCTTCATATTATTTAATGTAAAAGTAAAATTGGGGAATACAGATAACTTAGAAAATGAATATCGATAAGTTAAGTAAACGATTGTAACAGTGGTTTATTGATTCGATTGATTTATAGATATGTTAATTAGAACGTTTGAGAAGTTAAATTAAACATTGGAGTATAAATGAATCATATCAAATTATGTACTAGAGCGTAAAACGTAAGGTGATATAATAATATCTCATATTTAAACGATTGAAATATAATTAGTTTTTGAAAAACTAAATATTATATTAATAAGTAACTATTTCTAAAATATATAAGTTTATATTTTTAAATAATAATATCATTATTTTACAAAGTGATAAAATATAATATTAACTTAGTCATAAAACATTTTGGATTTAAAATAGTATTATTATAATATATATTGGTAAATAACGAGACGTCGATTTATAGAAGCAAATGACCAAAACACTCAAATGAATAAATTATACTTTGAGTGGGATAATTTTTCATTGATTTGAGTCTTGTTATTAATAAAGGTACAATACATGAAGCGTAAAGTACCAGTTTTCTAAGCGTACGAAAATGCGTTCGAAAAACCAGAACTGGTACGTAAGTCGAGCGTCAACGTACAATTCATCGGTGTAAAAATTACAAATCAACTATGCACGAGAATATAATATAATATTTAATTAATTCTAAAGATTAAATATATTATATATTAAATAATATATATAATTATTCACATTACATAAATATAGTGTCGGTAAGAGATTTGCAATGTCATGTGCTGTAAAGTAAGGCCATGCGATCTCATGGCCATGAGACTCAGAACCCATGCGATCGCATGGTGTGGTAGGTGGTGTCAAGTGCTTATAAATTGAATGTTTTTGCAATTTGTGATTCATTCATTTCAATCATCTATCTCTCGAACCTTTCTATATATATATATATATATATATATATATATATATATATATATATATAAATTATAATTATTATTAATATTAATATTATTATTATTAATTATTATTATTAATTATTATTATTAGTAGTATTATTATTATTAGTATTATACATAAAATACTACGACAAGGGTACGCGCAAGTTATTTCAAAATGGGTTTTTTTTTCTAGAGGGATAGAGTTAAGAAAATTATGGGTTATAGCTATGGAGGTTATGGGTATTGTTCGAGGGTATGCTCGTGAGTCAAATTAGTGTTTATCATCTCCGTTGGGTCTACGTACTTTCCTGCAATATTGAATCACAATATTGATACGTGAGCACTCATAACTTAACTTTTATATATTATTAGTGTATCCCTGACTAGTGCTCGAGTATATAGTATTATGCATGCTTGTACGCTTAATATTATCGTTAAATAGTTTACGATAAATCATGAATTAGATACATATGCTACTGAGATAAGGTATATGATATGCATGTCGTTGGAAATCTGGCGAAAAATTAAGAACTTTTCATTTAGAACTCGTGTGATTTCGATGAACAGATTAAAAGATACGACCAACTGAATTTTAGTATTGTTATTAAAATGATTATTATTATTATTATTACTATCATCTTTATTGTTGTCGTTATTATTATTATCTAATAATAATAATAATAATAATTATTATTATTATTATCATTATCAAATAAGTATTGTCATTAAAATTGTCATTGTTATTAGTATTACTATCATTATTATCATTAAGATTATTATTAATATCAACTTTATTATTATTATTGTTATTATTATTATTATTATTATTATTATTATTATTATTATTATGATTATGATTATTATTATTATTATTATTATAATATTTCGTATTATCATTAACATTATTATTATATTTATTATTATTAATATTATTATCATTAAAACTAATATTAGTATCATCTAATTATTATTATTATTATCATTATTATGAATGCGATATAAAAGAGGACTAAAAGCTATTAAACAAATCGATTAGGAAATAATGAGTATAAGTATCATGATAAAATTAAAATATTGTAAGATATGGATTTAGATAAAAATATTGTTTTCATTATTATTATTATTATTATTATTATTATTATTATTATTATTATTATTATTATTATTATTATTATTAAAAGTATTATTAATATTAAAACTATCATTTTTACTAAAATTATCATTTTAATAGAAATATCATTGTTATTATAAAATATCATTATTATTATCATTTTAGTATTATTATTATTAAAAATTATCATTTTAAATAGAATTATTATCTTTATAAAATATTATTATTATTACTGTTAATATTAAAAAGTATCAATATTGTTAAGATGATCGTGATTAGAATTATCATTTTATCATAACTAATATCGTCATTAGTAAATATAGATATTGTTATTATTATTAGTAGAATAATAATAATTATTATTATTAATACAAAATAATACAACTTTTACTTGTTATTATTATTATTATCAATATTATTTTATCAAATGAATATGTGATACAAAGATATTTTACCACATCTAATATAATTACATTAATAATACATACCATTATATTTTATAATATTAAGAGAACTTTATAAATTTTATTACTTAAGTATTATTTTACTATATATAAGTTTTAATATAAATTTTTATTTATTAATAAATGATTTATTTTATTTACTCTCATAAAATTTGTTAAATATATTTAAATATAGGAGACGACTATATTTAAGTTATATAATAATCATGTATAGATTTTGGAAGTTATTCTGGGTCAAGTTGACTTTTGTTGACTTTTGCATATCAGTCTCGAGCATTAGGATTGTGATACACTATGACTTGACCTAAATTGTTAAATAGATATTTACCAACATATAAATATATATACTTAATTATAGGTTCGTGAATCCGAAGCCAACCTTGCACTTGTTCAATGCCATCATATGCATAATTACTACGAAATACAGTATTGTGAGTTCATTTGATTCCCTTTTACTCTTTACATTTTTGGGACAGAGAATACATGCGCTGTTTTTATAACTGTTTTATTAAATGCTTTTGAGATATATTTTTGACCTGAGAATACATGAACTGCTTTTATAAATGTTTGACGAAATAGACACAAGTACTAAAAACTGCATTCTATGATAGAATTATTTGGATTCAGAGGTTCGATTTCTATAAAGATTGTATTATCGACCATCGGTGAGAAATTTTTGCATTGCACGATGCATCAGCTACCAAAATGGTTCGATGTCTATAATGATTGTATTAGCAACCATCAGGAAGAAATTTTTTAATTGCGCGATGCATTAGCAACCGAAATGGTTCAATTTATTAGCTACTATCGGTGAGAAATTTTTGCATTGCCCGATACATTAGCTACCGTTTTAGCTACTATCGGTGAGAAATTTTTGCATTGCACGATGCATTAGCTACCGAAATGGTTCGATTTATTAGCTACTATCGGTGAGAAATTTTTGCATTGCACGATGTATTAGCTCCCGTTCTAGCTACCCTCGGTGAGAAATTTTAGCATTGCACGATGCATTAGCTACTGTTGGTGAGATTGTTATGAAAATTTCCGGTGTTCTTCATATGAATGATTTTTACAGCAGTGAGTAGACCTGCACAGATTGTTTTTGAAATATGAGAATCTTGCGGTCTATTATATTATTGGAAATGATTGTTTATGATAAACTAATGAACTCACCAACCTTTTGGTTGACACTTTAAAGCATGTTTATTCTCAGGTATTAAGGAAATCTTCCGCTGTACATTTGCACATTTTTGAAATGTCCCGTTCATATTGATTATAAACGTTCCATATTAATTGATTTCATCACGAGGTTTTGACCTCTATATGAGACGTTTTTCAAAAACTGCATTCATTTTTAAATCAACCATAACGTTTATTTTATCTATAAAGGTTTAAAAAGCATTACGTAGATTATCAAATAATGATAATTTAAAATATACCGTTTACACACGACCATTACATAATGGTTTACAATAAGAATATATTATGTCAAAAATAAGTTTCTTGAATGCAGTTTTTACATAATATCATACAAGCATGGACTCCAAATCTTGTCCTTATTTTAGTATGCAACAGCAGAAGCTCTTAATAATCACCTGAGAATAAACATGCTTAAAACGTCAACAAAAATGTTGGTGAGTTATAGGTTTAACCTATATATTATCAAATCATAATAATAGACCACAAGATTTCATATTTCAATATACATCCCATACATAGAGATAAAAATCATTCATATGGTGAACACCTGGTAACCGACAATAACAAGATGCATATAAGAATATCCCCTATCATTCCGAGAAATCCTTCGGTCATGATAAAAATGAATTCGAAGCACTAAAGCATCCGGTACTTTGGATGGGGTTCGTTAGGCCCAATAGATCTATCTTTAGGATTCGCGTCAATTAGTAGATCGGTTTACTAATTCTTAGGCTACCAAGCAAAAGGGGCATATTCGGCTTCGATCATTCACCCATATAATGTAGTTTTATTTACTTGTGTCTATTTCGTAAAACATTTATAAAACTGCATGTATTCTCATCCCAAAATATTAGATTTTAAAAGTGGGACTATAACTCACTTTCACAGATTTTTACTTCGTCGGGAAGTAAGACTTGGCCACTGGTCGATTCACGAACCTATAACAAATATGTACATATATATCAAAGTATGTTCAAAATATATTTACAACATTTTTTATACGTTTTAATGTTTTAAGTTTATTAAGTCAGCTGTCCTCGTTAGTAACCTACAACTAGTTGTTCACAATTAGATGTACAGAAATAAATCGATATATATTATCTTGAATCAATCCACGACCCAGTGTATACACGTCTCAGGCTAGATCACAATTCAAACTATATATATTTTTGGAATCAACCTCAACCCTGTATAGCTAACTCCGACATTACTGCATATAGAGTGTCTATGGTTGTTCCAAATAATATATATAGATGGGTCGATATGATATGTCAAAACATTTGTATACGTGTCTATGGTATCCCAAGATTACATAATATATTAGAATACATGTATAATACAATATAAGTTAGCCAGGATATGATTAATATACATTTGTTACCAATTTTCACGTAGCTACAACAAGCAAAAATAACCAATCTTGTTTTACCCATAACTTCTTCGTTTTAAATCCGTTTTGAGTGAATCCAATTGCTATAGTTTCATATTGAACTTAAGTTTATGAATCTATACAGAAAAAGTATAAGTTTATATTCAGAATTACAGGTTACAAGTCGTTTTTTTAAAGGTAGTCATTGCAGTCGAAAGAACGACGCCTAGATGACCATTTTGGAAAACATACTTTCACTTTGAGTTTAACCATGATTTTTAGATATAGTTTTATGTTCATAAGAAAAATCATTTTCCCAGAAGAAAAACTTTCAAATCAAAGTTTATCATAGTTTTTAATTAACTAACCCAAAACAGCCCGCGGTGTTACTACAACGGCGTATATCCAGTTTTACGGTGTTTTTCGTGTTTTCCGGTTTTAAATCATTAAGTTAGCATATCATATAGATATAGAACATGTGTTTAGTCGATTTTAAAATTAAAGTTAGAAGGATTAACTTTTTTTTGCGAACAAGTTTAGAATTAACTAAACTATGTTCTAGTGATTTCAAGTTTAAACCTTCGAATAAGGTAGTTTTATATATATGAATCGAATGATGTTATGAACATCATTACTACCTCAGGTTTTGTGGATAAACCTACTGGAAATGAGAAAAATAGATCTAGCTTCAAAGGATCCTTGGATGGCTTGAAAGTTCTTGAAGCAGAATCATGACACGAAAACAAGTTCAAGTAAGATTTCCACTCGAAATAAGATTGTTATAGTTATAGAAATTGAATCAAACTTTGAATATGAGTATTACCTTGTATTAGAAAGATATCTTACTGTAAATAAGAAAGATTTCTTGAAGTTGGATGATCACTTTACAAGATTGGAAGTAAGCTAGCAAACTTTGAAGTATTCTTGATTTTATGAAACTAGAACGTATAGAATTTATGAAGAACACTTAGAACTTGAAGATAGAACTTGAGAGAGATCACTTAGATGAAGAAAATTGAAGAATGAAAGTGTTGGTAGGTTTTTTTGGTCGTTGGTATATGGATTAGATATAAAGGATGTGTAATTTTGTTTTCATGTAAATAAGTCATGAATGATTATTCATATTTTTGTAATTTTATGAGATATTTCATGCTAGTTGCCAAATTATGGTTCCCACATGTGTTAGGTGACTCACATGGGCTGTTAAGAGCTGATCATTGGAGTGTATATACCAATAGTACATACATCTAAAAGCTGTGTATTGTACAAGTACGAATACGAGTGCATACGAGTAGAATTGTTGATGAAACTGAACGAGGATGTAATTGTAAGCATTTTTGTTAAGTAGAAGTATTTTGATAAGTGTCTTGAAGTCTTTCAAAAGTGTATGAATACATATTAAAACACTACATGTATATACATTTTAACTGAGTCGTTAAGTCATCGTTAGTCGTTACATGTAAATGTTGATTTGAAACCTTTAAGTTAACGATCTTGTTAAATGTTGTTAACCCAATGTTTATTATATCTAATGAGATGTTAAATTATTATATTATGATGATATTATGATATATTAGTATATCTTAATATGATATATATACATTTAAATGTCGTTACAACGATAATCGTTACATATATGTCTCGTTTCGAAAACCTTAAGTTAGTAGTCTTGTTTTTACATATGTAGTTCATTGTTAATATACATAATAACATGTTTACTTATCATTTATCATGATTAAACATAGTGTAACAATATCTTAATATGATTCATATGTATTTAGTAAGACGTTGTTATAACGATAATCGTTATATATATCGTTTCGAGTTTCTTAATTCAATAAACTCAATTTTATGTATATAACTCATTGTTAAAATACCTAATGAGATACATACTTATCATAATATCATTTTAACTATATATATATATATATCCATATATATGTCATCATATAGTTTTTACAAGTTTTAACGTTCGTGAATCACCGATCAACTTAGGTGGTCAATTGTCCATATAAAACCGATTTTAATTAATCAAGTCTTAACAAGTTTGATTGCTTAACATGTTGGAAACACTTAATCATGTAAATATCAATTTCATTTAATATAAATAAACATGGAAAAGTTCGGGTCACTACAGTACCTACCCGTTAAATATATTTCGTCCCGAAATTTTAAGCAGTTGAAGGTGTTGACGTATCTTCTGGAAATAAGTGCGGGTACTTCTTCTTCATCTGATCATCTCGTTCCCAGGTGAACTCAGGTCCTATATGAGCATTCCATCGAACCTTAACAATTGGTATCTTGTTTTGCTTAAGTCTTTTAACCTCACGATCCATTATTTCGATGGGTTCTTCGATGAATTGAAGTTTTTCGTTGATTTGGATTTCGTCTAACGGAATAGTGAGATCTTCTTTAGTAAAACATTTCTTCAAATTCGAACAACGCTTTCCAAGGTGCAACCTTAAGCATGACCATCTCTCTAATTTCAAATTCTATATCTTTTCTTTTAATGTCGGCGTAGCTCTTTTGTCGACTTTGGGCGGTTTTCAACCGTTGTTGAATTTGGATGATCTTCTCGGTAGTTTCTTGTATTATCTCCGGACCCGTAATCTGTCTATCCCCCACTTCACTCCAAAAAATCGGAGACCTGCACTTTCTACCATAAAGTGCTTCAAACGGCGCCATCTCAATGCTTGAATGGTAGCTGTTGTTGTAGGAAAATTCTGCTAACGGTAGATGTCGATCCCAACTGTTTCCGAAATCAATAACACATGCTCGTAGCATGTCTTCAAGCGTTTGTATCGTCCTTTCGCTTTGCCCATCAGTTTGTGGATGATAGGCAGTACTCATGTCTAGACGAGTTCCTAATACTTGCTGTAATGTCTGCCAGAATCTTGAAATAAATCTGCCATCCCTATCAGAGATAATAGAGATTGGTATTCCATGTCTGGAGACGACTTCCTTCAAATACAGTCGTGCTAACTTCTCCATCTTGTCATCTTCTCTTATTGGCAGGAAGTGTGCTGATTTGGTAAGACGATCAACTATTACCCAAATAGTATCAAAACCACTTGCAGTCCTTGACAATTTAGTGATGAAATCCATGGTAATGTTTTCCCATTTCCATTCCGGGATTTCGGGTTGTTGAAGTAGACCTGATGGTTTCTGATGCTCATCTTTGACCTTAGAACACGTCAAACATTCTCCTACGTATTTAGCAACATCGACTTTCATACCTAGCCACCAAAAATGTTTCTTGAGATCCTTGTACATCTTCTCTGTTCCAGGATGTATTGAGTATCTGGTTTTATGAGCTTCTCTAAGTAACATTTCTCTCATATCTCCAAATTTTGGTACCCAAATTCTTTCAGCCCTATACCGGGTTCTGTCTTCCCGAATATTAAGATGTTTCTCCGATCCTTTGGGTATTTCATCCTTTAAGTTTCCCTCTTTTAAAACTCCTTGTTGCGCCTCCTTTATTTGAGCAGTAAGGTTAGTGTGAATCATTATTTTCATAGATTTTACACAAATGGGTTCTCTGTCCTTTCTGCTCAAGGCGTCGGCTACCACATTTGCCTTCCCCGGGTGGTAACTAATCTCAAAGTCGTAATCATTCAACAATTCAATCCACCTACGCTGCCTCATATTCAGTTGTTTCTGATTAAATATGTGTTAAAGACTTTTATGGTCAGTATATATAATACTTTTGACCCCATATAAGTAGTGCCTCCAAGTCTTTAATGCAAAACAACCGCGCCTAATTCCAAATCATGCGTCGTATAATTCTGTTCAGAAATCTTCAATTGTCTAGACGCATAAGCAATTACTTTCGTTCGTTGCATTAATACACAACCGAGACCTTGCTTTGAGGCGTCACAATATATCACAAAATCATCATTCCCTTCAGGTAATGACAATATAGGTGCCGTAGTTAACTTTTTCTTTAACAATTGAAACGCTTTCTCTTGTTCATCTTTCCATTCAAATTTCTTCCCTTTATGCGTTAATGCAGTCAAGTGTTTTTCTATTCTGGAAAAGTCTTGGATGAACCTTCTGTAGTAACCAGCTAGTCCTAAAAATTGGCGTATGTGTTTCGGAGTTTTCGGGGTTTCTCACTTTTCAACGGTTTCAATCTTTGCTGGATCCACCTGAATACCTTCTTTGTTCACTATGTGACCGAGGAATTGAACTTCTTCCAACCAAAATGCACACTTTGAAACTTAGCGTACAGTTTTTCTTTTCTCAGCAACTCTAGCACTTTTCTCAAATGCTCTTCGTGCTCTTGATCATTCTTCGAGTAAATAAGTATGTCATCGATGAAAATAATGACAAACTTGTCAAGATATGGCCCACACACTCAGTTCATGAGGTCCATGAACACAGCTGGTGCATTAGTTAATCCAAACGAAATAACCATAAACTCGTAATGATCGTAACGCGTCCTAAAAGCAGTCTTTGGAATATCATCCTCCTTCACCCACATTTGATGATATCCAAAACGTAAATCGATCTTCGAATAAACAGACGAGCCTTGTAGTTGATCAAATAAGTCATCGATTCTCGGTAGTGGGTAGCGGTTCTTGATGGTAAGTTTGTTTAACTCTCGGTAGTCGATACACAACCTGAATGTACCATCTTTCTTCTTGACAAACAAAACAGGAGCTCCCCATGGTGATGTGCTTGGTCGAATGAAACCACGCTCTAAAAGTTCCTGTAACTGACTTTGTAATTCTTTCATTTCATTGGGTGCGAGTCTGTATGGAGCACGAGCTATTGGTGCAGCTCCTAGTACAAGGTCTATTTGAAATTCAAAGGATCGATGTGGGGGTAATCCCGGTAATTCTTTCGAAAATACATCGGGAAATTCTTTTGCGACGGGAACATCACTGATGTTCTTTTCTTCAGGTTTAACTTCCTCGATGTGTGCTAGAATGACGTAACAACCTTTTTTTTATTAGTTTTTGCGCCTTCAAACTACTAATAAGATTTAATTTCGCGTTATTCTTTTCTCCATACACCATTAAAGGTTTTCCTTTTTCACGCATAATGCGAATCGCATTTTTGTAACAAACGACTCTGCTCTCACCTTTTTCAACCAGTCCATGCCAATTATTACATCAAAACTCCCTAACTCGACTGGTATTAAATCAATTTTAAACGTTTCATCCCCCAGTTTAATTTCTCTCTCCCGACATAAATTATCTGCTGAAATTAATTTACCGTTTGCTAATTCGAGTAAAAATTTACTATCCAAAGGCGTCAATAGGCAACTTAATTTAGCACAAAATTCTCTACTAATATAGCTTCTATCCGCACTAGAATCAAATAAAACATAAGCAGATTTATCGCCAATAAGAAACATACCCGTAACAAGCTCCGGGTCTTCTTGTGCTTCTGCCGCATTAATATTGAAAACTCTTCCACGGCCCTGCCCATTAGTATTCCCCTGATTCGGGCAATTTCTAATAATGTGGCCCAGTTTTCCACATTTATAACAAACAGCGTTGGTATTACTTGCTCCGACACTATTCGTTTCGGCATTACTTGTTCCGACATTATTTGTTCCTTTAGTTCTGTTAAACTTTGGTCCGTAGACCTCACACTTTGTCGCGCTATGACCATTTCTTTTACACCTGTTGCAAAATATCGTGCAAAACCCTGATGATTTTCTTCACACCTATGACATGGCTGTTTTTGGTTTTTGTTGCCGTTGTTGTTATTGAGGTTATTGTTGGGATTGTTATTGTTGATGAAATGGTTGTTGTAGTTTTTGTTGTTGTTTGGATGTTTGTTGTAGTTATTGTTAGGATTGCGGTTATTGTTGCGATTGTTGTTGCGGTTGTTGGGATAGTTGTTGCGATTGTGGTTGTAATTGTTGTTGTTGTTGTACTGGTGACTCTTGTCACCGTTTTCCTCCCACTTCCTCTTGAGTTGTTTCATGTTGGCTTCTTTGGCCGCCTGCTCTTTAATTCTTCCCTCAATTTGATTTATGAGTTTATGAGCCATTCAACTTGCCTTCTGTATAGAAGCGGGCTCGTGTGAACTTACATCTTCTTGAATCCTTACTGGTAACCCTTTTACAAATGTGTCGATCTTCTCTTCTTCATCTTCGAATGTTCCCGGACACAATAGGCACAACTCTGTGAATCGTCGTTCATATGTGGTAACGTCGAACCCTTGTGTTCGTAACTCTCTAAGTTCTGCCTTGAGTTTATTGACTTCATTTCTAGGACGGTAATGCTCGTTCATCAATTGCTTGAATGCCGACCACGGTAGTGCGTAAGTAGCATTTTGTCCTACCTGTTCAAGATAGGTGTTCCACCACATTAACGCAATACCTGTGAAGGTATGCGTAGCATACTTAACTTTATCCTCTTCAGTACAGTTACTTATGGCAAACACCGATTCGACTTTCTCGGTCCACCGTTTCAATCCAATTGGTCCTTCGGTTCCATCAAATTCCAAAGGTTTGCAGGCAGTGAATTCTTTGTAGGTGCATCCTACACGATTTCTTGCGCCGTTAGCTGCATTGCTAGATTCAGAGTTATTGTTGGTATGTAGCGCAGCCTGTACTGCAGCTATGTTTGCAGCAAGAAAAGTACGAAATTCCTCTTCGCTCATATTCATGGTGTGTCGAGTAGTCGGTGCCATTTCCTTCAAAAAGGCCAACTGAATCGAGTTAATCATACAGAATATTAAGAGTAGTCAATAGTATTTCGTAGCATAATATGAACTCATTTATAAAAGCTTTTTCTTCATATTAGCGTTTTATAAGTTTAAATTCGGGTACTACCTACCCGTTAAGTTCATACTTAGTAGCTAATATACAATTCAACTACTAAAATTCCATATGAAAAACTGATTATAATATATCACATACAAATATTCTTTAAACTTACAACTTCGCTATATTACATATAACATGAAATATAGTACACTTTGATACAGGATAGTTTTGAAGATAAATCTAGTTAATACGCAAGTTGTTCAGCAAAGGAAATAAAGACACGTAATTCATAAGTCCAGAAATAAGTCATGCATTCTGGTTTTACTAAGACGACTTCCCATCCTTGGTCTTGTGGAAAATAACCGTTATGACCATTGGCTAGGCAGCATGTTGTAATGTCGTCAAAAGGACAAGGGTTGCGTATTGTCCAACAGCCCCGTAATAATCTAAAAACCTTGTTTCTCACCCCAACTACTGAATCTGTCACTTGTGGGAAGGTCTTATTTAAAAGTTGCAATCCGATGTTCTTTTTCTCACTTTGGTAAGAAGCGAACATCACTAACCCGTAAGCATACCATGCTTCTTTATGTTGCATGTTAGAAGCTCTTTCTAATTCACGAAATCCTATGTTGGGATATGTTGAGTCAAAATAGGTTCTTAATCCGTAGCGTAAAATTGCATTTGGGTTCCCCGCATTTAATGCTTTAAAGAAAACACGGCGTAACTTACGGTCTCCCCAGTGTGATATACCCCACCTATCAAAGAAAAGCCTTTTATAAACTAAGGCATTTCTAGAAAGTCTTTCAAATGTTTGACAAGTTAATTTCACCATAACTAAATGTGCTGATGAATTCTGATCGACTCTAGACAAGATTTCCTCAATCATATCCTCTGGTAGGTCTTCTAAAATATCCGGTTGACTACCCTTAATGTCCATTTTGTTTTTATACTGTAAAATAGACAAGGATTAGATTCGTAAAAGATAATTAACAAACAATACAAGCAATTTTTACATAGAACATAAAAGTACAAGCACACTACAATACATATAATACACAACATGATTACAACCCACTAATCTGAATCACTGGTTTCTTCTTCTTCGGACTTGGTTCGTTTTCCTAATTTTCTAGGAATATATGGTGTTCCTCTAATACGAGCCGTCGTTTTCCACAATGGTTTAGAGAAACCTGGTAGTTTCGAGGTTCCCGGGTCATTGTTACATTTTAGGAAATACGGATGTTGTCGATACATATAAAGTTCATCGGGGTTGGAATCGGGTTTCTCTATTTTTATATATTTTCCCTTATTATTTTCTTTCGCTTTATTAAATTGGGTCGAGGTAATTTCTATAACATCATCGGAATCCACATCGGGATCCGATTCATCGGAAAATTGGTAATCTTCCCAATATTTTGCTTCCTCGGCGGAAACACCATTGACCATTATTAATTTTGGTCCGTTGGTTGAGGATTTTCTTTTATTTAATCGATTTACTATAGGTATCAATATTTCTTCCTCCAGAACCTCTTCTTCTTATGGTTCCTCCTCTTCCGATTCATCCTCTTCTGGTTCCTCTTCTTCCGGTTCCTCCTCTTCCGGTTCCTCCTCTTCTGGTTCCTCTTCGGGAATTTGTGAATCTTTCCAAAATATATTCGACTCTTCATTATTATTAGGTGAATCAATGGGATTTGTACTAGAGGTAGTCATCTATCACACAATATCAAACACGTTAAGAGATTAATATATCACATAATATTTACATGTTAATAATATATAGTTTCGAACAAAAAAAATGTTAAGCAATCGTTTTTGAAGAAAAACACGGTCGAAGTCCAGACTCACTAATGCATCCTAACAAACTTGGTAAGACACACTAATGCAATTTTCTGGTTCTCTAAGACCAACGCTCGGATACCAATTGCAATATCCCGTTCATATTGATTATAAACGTTCCATATTAATTGATTTCATCACAAGGTTTTGACCTCTATATGAGACGTTTTTCAAAGACTGCATTCATTTTTAAAACAACCATAACCTTTATTTTATCTATAAAGGTTTAAAAAGCATTACGTAGATTATCAAATAATGATAATCTAAAATATACCGTTTACACACGACCATTACATAATGGTTTACAATAAAAATATATTACATCAAAAATAAGTTTCTTGAATGCAGTTTTTACATAATGTCATACAAGCATGGACTCCAAATCTTGTCCTTATTTTAGTATGCAACAACGGAAGCTCTTAATAATCACCTGAGAATAAACATGCTTAAAACGTCAACAAAAATGTTGGTGAGTTATAGGTTTAACCTATATATTATCAAATCATAATAATAGACCACAAGATTTCATATTTCAATATACATCCCATACATAGAGATAAAAATCATTGATATGGTGAACACCTGGTAACCGACATTAACAAGATGCATATAAGAATATCCCCTATCATTTCGGGAAATCCTTCGGACATAATAAAAACGAATTCGAAGTACTAAAGCATCCGGTACTTTGGATGGGGTTCGTTAGGCCCAATAGATCTATCTTTAGGATTCGCGTCAATTAGTAGATCGGTTTACTAATTCTTAGGCTACCAAGTAAAAGGGGCATATTCGGCTTCGATCATTCACCCATATAATGTAGTTTCATTTACTTGTGTCTATTTCGTAAAACATTTATAAAACTGCATGTATTCTCATCCCAAAATATTAGATTTTAAAAGTGGGACTATAACTCACTTTCACAGATTTTTACTTCGTTGGGAAGTAAAACTTGGCCACTGGTCGATTCACGAACCTATAACAAATATGTACATATATATCAAAGTATGTTCAAAATATATTTACAACATTTTTTATACTTTTTAATGTTTTAAGTTTATTAAGTCAGCTGTCCTCGTTAGTAACCTACAACTAGTTGTCCACAATTAGATGTACAGAAATAAATCGATATATATTATCTTAAATCAATCCACGACCCAGTGTATACACGTCTCAGGCTAGATCATAACTCAAACTATATATATTTTTGGAATCAACCTCAACCCTGTATAGCTAACTCCGACATTACTGCATATAGAGTGTCTATGGTTGTTCCAAATAATATATATAGATGGGTCGATATGATATGTCAAAACATTTGCATACGTGTCTATGGTATCCCAAGATTACATAATATATTAGAATACATATATAATACAATATAAGTTAGCTAGAATATGATTAATATAGATTTGTTACCAATTTTCACGTAGCTAAAACAAGCAAAAATAACCAATCTTGTTTTACCCATAACTTCTTCGTTTTAAATCCGTTGTGAGTGAATCCAATTGCTATGGTTTCATATTGAACTTAAGTTTATGAATCTATACAGAAAAATTATAAGTTTATAGTCAGAATTACAGGTTACAAGTCATTTTTGTAAAGGTAGTCATTTCAGTTGAAAAAACGACGTCTAGATGACCATTTTGAAAAACATACTTCCACTTTGAGTTTAACCATGATTTTTGAATATAGTTTCATGTTCATAAGAAAAATCATTTTCCCAGAAGAACAACTTTTAAATCAAAGTTTATCATAGTTTTTATTTAAGTAACCCAAAACAGCCCGCGGTGTTACTACAACGGCGTATATCCGGTTTTACGGTAATTTTCATGTTTTCCGGTTTTAAATCATTAAGTTAGCATATAATATAGATATAGAATATGTGTTTAGTTGATTTGAAAATTCACGTTAGAAGGATTAACTTTTGTTTGCGAACAAGTTTAGAATTAACTAAACTATGTTCTAGTGATTTCAAGTTTAAACCTTCGAATAAGGTAGTTTTATATATATGAATCGAATGATGTTATGAATATCATTACTACCTCAGGTTTTGTGGATAAACCTACTGAAAATGAGAAAAATAGATCTAGCTTCAAAGGATCCTTGGATGGCTTGAAAGTTCTTGAAGCAGAATCATGACACGAAAACAAGTTCAAGTAAGATTTTCACTCGAAATAAGATTGTTATAGTTATAGAAATTGAATCAAAGTTTGAATATGAGTATTACCTTGTATTAGAAAGATATCTTACTGTAAATAAGAAATATTTCTTGAAGTTGGATGATCACTTTACAAGATTGGAGGTAAGCTAGCAAACTTGGAAGTATTCTTGATTTTATGAAACTAGAACTTATAGAATTTATGAAGAACACTTAGAACTTGAAGATAGAACTTGAGAGAGATCACTTAGATGAAGAAAATTGAAGAATGAAAGTGTTTGTAGGTGTTTTTAGTCGTTGGTATATGGATTAGATATAAAGGATGTGTAATTTTGTTTTCATGTAAATAAGTCATGAATGATTACTCATATTTTTGTAATTTTATGAGATATTTCATGCTAGTCGCCAAATGATGGTTCCCACATGTGTTAGGTGACTCACATGGGCTGCTAAGAGCTGATCATTGGAGTGTATATACCAATAGTACATACATCTAAAAGCTATGTATTGTACGAGTATGAATACGGGTGCATACGAGTAGAATTGTTGATGAAACTGAACGAGGATGTAATTGTAAGCATTTTTGTTAAGTAGAAGTATTTTGATAAGTGTCTTGAAGTCTTTCAAAAGTGTATGAATACATATTAAAACAATACATGTATATACATTTTAACTGAGTCGTTAAGTCATCGTTAGTCGTTACATGTAAATGTTGATTTGAAACCTTTAAGTTAACGATCTTGTTAAATGTTGTTAACCCAATGTTTATTATATCTAATGAGATGTTAAATAATTATATTATCATGATATTATTATATATTACTATATCTTAATATGATATATATATATATACATTTAAATGTCGTTACAACGATAATCGTTACATATATGTCTCGTTTCGAAAACCTTAAGTTAGTTGTCTTGTTTTTACATATGTAGTTCATTGTTAATATACATAATCACATGTTTACTTATCATTTATCATGATTAAACATAGTGTATCAATATCTTAATATGATTCATATGTATTTAGTAAGACGTTGTTATAACGATAATCGTTATATATATCGTTTCGAGTTTCTTAATTCAATAAACTCAATTTTATGTATATAACTCATTGTTAAAATACCTAATGTGATACATAATTATCATAATATCATGTTAACTATATATATATCCATATATATGTCATCATATAGTTTTTACAAGTTTTAACGTTCGTGAATCACCGGTCAACTTGGGTGGTCAATTGTCCATATAAAACCTATTTCAATTAATCAAGTCTTAACAAGTTTGATTGCTTAACATGTTAGAAACACTTAATCAAGTAAATATCAATTTCATTTAATATAAATAAACATGGAAAAGTTTGGGTCACTACAGTTTTAAAGATATTACTTGGAGTCATTCTTGGCATATTACAAAATACGTTGCATTCGAGTCGTTGGGTTCAACAAGATCATTATTAAGTCATTGATAGTTTGATATAATATGAAATGGTATGAATGCCGGTTAACTTTCGATGTAATAAAAGTTTGTCTTTTAAAAACGAATGCAATGTTTGTAAAATGTATCATTTAGAGGTCAGACACCTCGCAATGTAATCATATATTATTGTATTCATCCTTATAAATTAGGACGGGTCATCTCAAAATATATATTGCAAAAGCATTTAAAAAGTGAGCAAATGAAACTCATGATACTGTATTTCGTAGTGATTTACACATATGACGGCACTGAACAAGTGCGGGGTTGGTCTCGGATTCACGAACCTATATCAGTTATATATATATATATATATATATATATATATATATATATATATATATATATATATATATATATATATATATATATATATATATATATATTAAAACATGTAACAAGTTCGTATATTAATATTATTAATATACTTTTTTATATATAATGATTCGTATGAATAAATTAACTTAAATAAAGTTATTTTATATATTTTACATAATATTTATATATTAGATTTTTATTACAGTAAATCATATATGTCTTTTATTATATTTATTATATGTTATATTAAATAAGTTATATTTATTATATATATTTTAAGTAGTTAATATTTATTTTCATAGTGCATTTATTAATATTTTTATAGTAAATATTTATTAAAGTAGTTTAACAATATAATATTTATCACTCTTTATAATAAATTAGAAATAAAAATTTATATATGATAAAAATATATTTTTATATAATAATTGATAAAATTTGTATATAGCTCAATTAATAACATTTTAATGATAAAATATGGTGATATGTAATAATAATATAGTTGTATTATATGTAGTAATTATATTTTTATATATTTAATATTTATTTGATAAAATAATATTAATAATAATAATGAGTGTAGAGTTATATTATTTTGCTAAAATATGGTGATATGTAATAATAATATTAATAATAATCATATTAGTAATAATAATAATTATTTTCGCTAATGATAATAATAATTTTTGATAATACTGATAGTTATTTTATTTGTAGTAATATTAATATCATAATATGATAATAATAATAATAATAATAATAATAATAATAATAATAATAATAATAATAATAATAATAATAATAATAATAATAAGTTGTGTTATAACGATAACTATAATAATTTTTAATAACTTTTAGTAATAATGATAATACTATAACGATATTGATGATAATATTAGTAATAATATTAATGTTATTAATAATTAATAATAATGATAATGATATTAATAGAAATGATAATTTTTAATAAAAATGATAAAATGATAATTTTAATAAAAATGGTAATTTTTAATAACAACGTTACTTTTAATAATTATAATAATAATGATAAAAATAATGAAAATGATATTTTTATCTAAATCATAATCTTAACAATATTTTAACTAAATCATGACACTTATACTAATTATTTCCTAATCGACTTGTTTAATAGTTTTTAGTCATCTTTTATATCGCATTCATAATAATGATAATAATAGTAATCATAATAATTAAATGATACTAATATTAGTTTTAATGATAATGATACTAATAATAATAACAATTATAATAACACTAATGATAGTAATAATAATAATAATAATAATAATAATTATTATTATTATTATTATTATTATTATTATTATTATTATTATTATTATTATTATTATTATTATTATTATTATTATATTAATAAAAACCCTAGTGATAATAACGATAGTAATAATAATAATAATAACAATAAGGATTTTAATGATAATACTTATATTAATAATGATAATGATAATGATAATGATAATAATAATAATAATAATAATAATAATAATAATAATAATAATAATAATAATTGTAACAACCCAAACCAAACCACGACAATTCCCGTTAAATTTCACAACATAAAAAAAAAATTTCTGGTGCAGTTCATTTGCGCGGCGCGCCAGGTGGGTGCGCGGCGCGCCAAACCACCTGGACAGCCCGCTGTCCCCGGAAGTCAATTTAACGAAAATGTTTGACTAGTTCCCGACATTTTTAGCCAAAACGCTTTTAACCATAAATTCATATATATAAAACTAGCACGTTTAATTAATAAAATTGAGTTTACGAAGCGGGTCCCACAACGACCCATTTTACCACCTTAAGTACCGAAATACAATATTTGACCAAAAGACTTTTAATTCAACAAAGCCGAGCATGGCGATTGGGGATACACTACCCAATCCTAAACGATCCAAAAGCAAGTCACTAAAGCAACTATGCAAGTCTTCTAGTCCTCGCGCTTACCCGAGCCACCGTCCGCATCGTATCTATAAAAAGAGTCAACAACGAGAGGGTAAGCTAACGCTTAGTGAATGATAATATACTACATACATATATATGCATAAAATGGACACGCCACATAAATAAACAAATACCGCATACCGGAGCGTCCAAGCCTAAAGGCAAGCTAATCTAAGTATACCATACGATCACTAAGCAACAAGCTAATAATACCATCAATAAGGTAAGTTCACCAACGTCAATGTGAACAACGCCAATAACTACCCCCGGAGGGTTAACTACATCACGACAACACAACATTAATCACGAATTAGCAATTCGACAATCATGCAACATATCGTGCATATACCAATAACCGCAAGTCCACAATAGCTAGCAATACCAAAAGCATATAGTTCATAATTAAATATGCCAATACATAACTCATACAACCATGGTTAACCAAGTACACAAGAGAACGGTACATGAAAGTCCGTTGGAGTTCATAACATCCACTAGTGTTACTTACACACCGCGTAATCACTAGTCCCCCGGGTGATGTCTTAAACACCGCGACTAACTCACCCTTACAATAATGTGGCGTCTTAAACACCGCGACAAATCCACACTTCATTCAATACAATGAGTGGTGTCTTGAACACCGCGACACTTCCACTCCCATGACATTGTGGTGTCTTAAACACCGCGACAATACCACAAGTCAATTACACAATGAGTAGTGTCTTAAACACCGCGACAATACTACTCGTCAATTCCACAATGAGTAGTGTCTTAAACACCGCGACAATACTACTCGTTTCATAGAACGTGGTGTCTTAAACACCGCGACAATACCACATTCGTACGACACAATTAAATACATTACATACATACACGCATAATTATTCCACTCACAACCACGTGTGATAACGTACACCCAAAATGTGTACTTTGCCAAAGGTAGTCAACCAAAACGCACAACCGTGCCAATTGGACCTATGCACAAGTCCATCAAATCCACCTATATGTGAAGTGAGCTCTATAGCCGAGAATCACTTCACCCGACCCGCACCCATCCTACACATACATATGCATATAGGATATTAACACTCACCTTGAAGTCTTGATGAAAGCTTCCAAATAATCTGCAACTCGCCAATGGAAAATACCTATTCCATTATCATAATTACAACAATACACTTAGAATGGATTCACAAATCAACCCAAATTGACACTTAGTGCAAATTTGACCCAAATGCACTTCCAAGTACAAAACGCGCCCAAAATTAACCAACAATCACTAACACAAGTGAGAATGGTCTTAATATGCCAATTAAACCCGATCATAGGTGTTAAACACCTATCTTGCCCAAAATGACACTTAAACCCTAATTTTGACCCATAAAGGTCAAAATCTCATTCTTTACAAGTTTTGACACCAAAACACATTTAACTCGGTTTTATACTTCAACTTAATCCATTTTAAGTTTATAAACTTCATTAAATCGCCAATTGGGTCATAATCACCACCAAACCCTAATTTGACCCAAAGTCAAAGTTAGTCAACCAAATAACCCTAAATGGGTTCCAATACTTCCATAATCACTAACTTAAGTGATTAAACTAAATTTCAAGTTCTAAACATGGCCAAATAGTTCACCAACCCGAAATCCACCAACAATTAACAACAAACCCAATTACTAGCATCACTAAACCCATTTCATCACCTAAAAGGGTTTTACAACAAATTAACTCAAACCCTAACTTGAATATCAAATCAAATAATTGAAATTTGGAGTTTGAGCTTACCAATACTATCACCGCGTAGCCAAGAACGAAAGGAACAACTTTAGAACCCGAGCTTTGGTGAGAAATCGACTCCTTCTTCCCCAAATCAAGCCCTCTCTCTCTAAACCCTTACTCTCTCTCTAAAAATGGATGAAGATGATGAGTGGATGTGAATGGGATCCAAAACTGATCCAAACTAGCTCATAAGCCTCACAAATCCGGCCCCATGTGATTTTACCCTTTTACCCCTCATTAAAGCAATTAAAAATAAAGAGGGTTCTGTCAGCAGCAATCGGCGCGGCGCGCCCCAACCCTGCGCGGCGCGCAACACAGCTGAACCAGATTCCTTTGCATATTAATTCCATATAAATATTAAACGAAACCCGATCTCATATGTCTTTTATAAACAAGTATACAAAATAAATATTCGGGTCTTACAACTCTCCTCCACTTAGAATCGATCACGTCCTCGTGATCCTCGTCACTTAACCAAACGGACCACACTCCACGGTCCTCAACATAAGTCCCAATCCGACTTTCCTAAGCAATTCTTCCCGACGAATCGCCTTCCACAACTAAATCGTCATCCACGATTTTTCTCAAATCTACAATCCGAGCACTAAAACCATACTCATTCCCTCGCATCGGAAAACTCATCCCATCTCTAACCGAGATATCACTCCTCTAGCGTACCATTACCAAGTACCGTGCTAAAGCAACCAAGTCTCAACCTAAGGTCAACAACCCGAACGATGAAGACCGAACCAAACGAATCCTTACGGATAACACCAATCACTAAACATCCCTTGTAGCGCATAATACAACCAATACGCAACTACCGTAACATCATAAGCGAACGACTAGAACCGCTAGCGTCCAATCGACTATAACAACTTAAAACCCTAGGCGTACAAAATCGACCATTGTCACGCCCGTAACGACATGTGAGCGAAATACGGCTATCGCATCAGTAATCACACAATACGGTCCTCACGATCCCTCCATAGGAGTATAAAACAACTGATAGATCACTCAACACCGGATGAAGTCAGCGGACCCGAAAGTCATGCTCCACCGATATAACAATACCTCATGATGAAGTCAGCGGACCAGAAAGTCATGCTTCACCATGATAACAATACCTCATGATGAAGTCAGCGGACCCGAAAGTCATGCTTCACCATAATAACAATACCTCACCCAACGAGTTGTGCAACATCGCGCTTCGCTACACTATAGTGAACCCTAACGGATACCACTAACCACCCACAATCGAGCAAGAACCACCTATATCAAACATAGGAACCAAACAATAATTCTCTAAAAGAGAATCCGACACACACACATCCCTTAACCGAGGGATTTCACCTTGCTCGCCAAACACATCCATTATCTCTCAATGAGATTTACCACATTACCACCTCGGTGGTAATTTAAATCCAAACCAATAGTACAACTTGAACCAAAATTGTACTCCACCACAAATCGACCAAAAACTAGGTCCCAACACAAGTTTCGGATCTACCATAAGCACTATCCGAAATCTCACCCTAAAACTTCCTCGTGCGGGAGTGTAACTCCCCCACTTGGAACTACGTTCCATATCCATAACTCGTACTACCGTACAGTGCTACCAAATGTAGACTTTACCAACGATTGGGTACACACGACCCATCACCACATCTCGCTCTAACCTCGAGTTCACGAAGGATTTTAACCAATCCTTATACACTTTGAACGAAAGCGTACCGCAACACAATCGGAGTCGAACACCACGCTAGTAGGTATAAAAGAGGCACCTAATGTTGCATCATGTAGACTCCATTACCAACACACATCGAGATTAAAAACACTCGATCTCAAGGGTTCCAACCACCCGACGAACCTCATGGTTCATCACTTCAACATAAAAGCGAACACGCGCTTAACAATCGAACACCAAAACCATTTCCGTGGCTTGGTAGAAACATTTCTCAAATATCAAGGAATGCTTGGTTGCACCAAGTCTTACGCCCTTCGCCCGACAATCAAACGTCACCATAGGGTACTTCCATTAGGAACGTCACCCATAACAACAATATGCACAACACAAGGCATTAACAACTCAAACTCAAACGGCATCGAACATTCCCAAGACTTGTGACTCCTCATGCCACCATTGTAACATCTAGATGCGCTAGAATTCGATATACTCGTCCGTGTACCACCCGTGCTCACGCTCGGACCCTTAGCCCTCTTACTCGGAGCACCGTAAGAAACGACCCTTCGCTCACTTGAAGGTTCACCCCTTTTCGATCGTGAATACGACTCGAAACCCCTAGCCAAGTCGAATAATTCCGAAAACGATTTCGCTTGACCCCGGCTAATTTTTACTTTTCAAGTCGTCATTCAAAGTCCAATAGAAATCTCCCATCAACAAACGATCATTCCCCAAATACTCCGGACAAAAACGAGCCTTCGCCATAAAGGTCGTCTTGAGAGTACTCAAATCCATAGATCCTTGTCGCAAATTTCGCAACTCATTACGCAATTCCCACAAATCGGCCGAAGTCCGGAACTCCTCGAAGAATTCCTCCTTAAAGTCGTCCCACGATAAAGCCATAAACGTCTCGCCACCGACAAGATCAATCTTACCATCCAACCAATCCCTTGCCCTACCCCGCAACAAACTCGTAGCGAGTCTCGTCTTTCTCTCGGGAGGGCAATCAATAGTACGGAAACACCCTTCGACGTCCGAAATCCAAGTTGTGCTTACCAAAGGATCCGGCTTTCCGTCATACATCGGGGATTTAGTCCTCATGAAGCTCTTAAGATAACGCTCCATTTCACTACTACCTTGAAGTTCGGAATACCTCCTTTCCATTCTTTCTTCCAACGCACCCATTTGCTCCGCAACGGCGGCCGCAACTCTAGCGTTAAACTCCGCGTCATTCGCCTCGGTCTCGTTTCGCGTCGTCATTCAAAAGAATGCAAAACGATTAGTCCACGAACGTATAAAACCGCACGCACAACACCGTCCCATCTTGCTAAACACTCGTCGTACATCACTTGTTAGACACGATTTGTACCCGTAATAAGGTTTGCAAGTTCTTATTACGCACACACGCCGCATCGACTCGTTAGTACAACGACCGCCTCGCTCGATGATAAGAACAAACACAACCAAAATTCTACGCGATACAAACACACGCGAGAATTATTACCACAACACAAAAGCATATTAATAATATTCGCATTACTAATATATACGTTAGTCGACCTATAAACAAGGCACTAACTAAACCCATTCCGACCCGAAATCCTACAAGTCCCGCAATAATTTAAGCACACACAAAAGTCTAAGTCTAGGCACCTATCTCAAGTCACCTAAATCCCTTAGACCATGCTCTGATACCACTTGTAACAACCCAAACCAAACCACGACAATTCCCGTTAAATTTCACAACATAAAAAAAAAAATTTCTGGTGCAGTTCATTTGCGCGGCGCGCCAGGTGGGTGCGCGGCGCGCCAAACCACCTGGACAGCCCGCTGTCCCCGGAAGTCAATTTAACGAAAATGTTTGACTAGTTCCCGACATTTTTAGCCAAAACGCTTTTAACCATAAATTCATATATATAAAACTAGCACGTTTAATTAATAAAATTGAGTTTACGAAGCGGGTCCCACAACGACCCATTTTACCACCTTAAGTACCGAAATACAATATTTGACCAAAAGACTTTTAATTCAACAAAGCCGAGCATGGCGATTGGGGATACACTACCCAATCCTAAACGATCCAAAAGCAAGTCACTAAAGCAACTATGCAAGTCTTCTAGTCCTCGCGCTTACCCGAGCCACCGTCCGCATCATATCTATAAAAAGAGTCAACAACGAGAGGGTAAGCTAACGCTTAGTGAATGATAATATACTACATACATATATATGCATAAAATGGACACGCCACATAAATAAACAAATACCGCATACCGGAGCGTCCAAGCCTAAAGGCAAGCTAATCTAAGTATACCATACGATCACTAAGCAACAAGCTAATAATACCATCAATAAGGTAAGTTCACCAACGTCAATGTGAACAACGCCAATAACTACCCCCGGAGGGTTAACTACATCACGACAACACAACATTAATCACGAATTAGCAATTCGACAATCATGCAACATATCGTGCATATACCAATAACCGCAAGTCCACAATAGCTAGCAATACCAAAAGCATATAGTTCATAATTAAATATGCCAATACATAACTCATACAACCATGGTTAACCAAGTACACAAGAGAACGGTACATGAAAGTCCGTTGGAGTTCATAACATCCACTAGTGTTACTTACACACCGCGTAATCACTAGTCCCCCGGGTGATGTCTTAAACACCGCGACTAACTCACCCTTACAATAATGTGGCGTCTTAAACACCGCGACGAATCCACACTTCATTCAATACAATGAGTGGTGTCTTGAACACCGCGACACTTCCACTCCCATGACATTGTGGTGTCTTAAACACCGCGACAATACCACAAGTCAATTACACAATGAGTAGTGTCTTAAACACCGCGACAATACTACTCGTCAATTCCACAATGAGTAGTGTCTTAAACACCGCGACAATACTACTCGTTTCATAGAACGTGGTGTCTTAAACACCGCGACAATACCACATTCGTACGACACAATTAAATACATTACATACATACACGCATAATTATTCCACTCACAACCACGTGTGATAACGTACACCCAAAATGTGTACTTTGCCAAAGGTAGTCAACCAAAACGCACAACCGTGCCAATTGGACCTATGCACAAGTCCATCAAATCCACCTATATGTGAAGTGAGCTCTATAGCCGAGAATCACTTCACCCGACCCGCACCCATCCTACACATACATATGCATATAGGATATTAACACTCACCTTGAAGTCTTGATGAAAGCTTCCAAATAATCTGCAACTCGCCAATGGAAAATACCTATTCCATTATCATAATTACAACAATACACTTAGAATGGATTCACAAATCAACCCAAATTGACACTTAGTGCAAATTTGACCCAAATGCACTTCCAAGTACAAAACGCGCCCAAAATTAACCAACAATCACTAACACAAGTGAGAATGGTCTTAATATGCCAATTAAACCCGATCATAGGTGTTAAACACCTATCTTGCCCAAAATGACACTTAAACCCTAATTTTGACCCATAAAGGTCAAAATCTCATTCTTTACAAGTTTTGACACCAAAACACATTTAACTCGGTTTTATACTTCAACTTAATCCATTTTAAGTTTATAAACTTCATTAAATCGCCAATTGGGTCATAATCACCACCAAACCCTAATTTGACCCAAAGTCAAAGTTAGTCAACCAAATAACCCTAAATGGGTTCCAATACTTCCATAATCACTAACTTAAGTGATTAAACTAAATTTCAAGTTCTAAACATGGCCAAATAGTTCACCAACCCGAAATCCACCAACAATTAACAACAAACCCGATTACTAGCATCACTAAACCCATTTCATCACCTAAAAGGGTTTTACAACAAATTAACTCAAACCCTAACTTGAATATCAAATCAAATAATTGAAATTCGGAGTTTGAGCTTACCAATACTATCACCGCGTAGCCAAGAACGAAAGGAACAACTTTAGAACCCGAGCTTTGGTGAGAAATCGACTCCTTCTTCCCCAAATCAAGCCCTCTCTCTCTAAACCCTTACTCTCTCTCTAAAAATGGATGAAGATGATGAGTGGATGTGAATGGGATCCAAAACTGATCCAAACTAGCTCATAAGCCTCACAAATCCGGCCCCATGTGATTTTACCCTTTTACCCCTCATTAAAGCAATTAAAAATAAAGAGGGTTCTGTCAGCAGCAATCGGCGCGGCGCGCCCCAACCCTGCGCGGCGCGCAACACAGCTGAACCAGATTCCTTTGCATATTAATTCCATATAAATATTAAACGAAGCCCGATCTCATATGTCTTTTATAAACAAGTATACAAAATAAATATTCGGGTCTTACAATAATAATAATAATAATAATAATAATAATAATAATAATAATAATAATTAGATATTAATAATAATGATGACCATAATAACAACGATAATAATAATAATAATAATAATAATAATAATAATAATAATAATAATAATAATAATAATAATAATAATAATAATAATAATAATAATAATAATAATAGTAATGAATTTAGGTAATAAAAATGGAATCGTTACTCACGTATCAATATTATGATTCAATATTGCCGGAAAGTACGTAGACACAACGGAAATGATAACACTAGTTTGACCTCACGAACAATATCCCTGAACAATACCCATAACCTCCATAGCTATAACCCATAATTTCCTTAGCTCTATCCCGCTCGAAAAACCCGTTTTGAAATAACTCGCTCATGACCTCGTCGTAGTATTTTAGGTATAATACTAATAATATATTTAGATTAATAATAATAATTAATATAAATAATAAAATAAATACAGAGTAATATAGAGATTAGAGAGATAGATAGATATATGAATTATGAATCGAATTCAGAACGCGTTCGAGCTTTATAGATCAAATCTGGGCCCCTAACTCCGCGATCGCGATGAGTTTGAGGTACATGGCTCCGCGATCGCGGGCCTTTTGATTACAGCTCAAACCTCAATAATTTAAGGCTGCCGACGATTTTAATATATATTAATATATATTAATATATTAATATATTAATATATATATATATATATATATATAATTTATATAATTATATATTTATTATATTATATTCTCGTGCATAGTTAACCTGTAATTTTACTTCCAATGGATTGTACGTTGACGTTCGACTTAAGTCCCAGTTTCAGTTTTTCGAACGCATTTTCGTACGCTTAGAAAACTGGTACTTTACGTTTCGCAACAAGTACCTTTATTAATAATTAGACATATTCGCCAATACTTTATATTACAAGAAATATAATTTATACATTCGAGTGTTATGGTCATTTGCTTCTTTAAATAAATGTCTCATTATTTATCAAAGTATATTTAATAATATTATTTTAAATCAAAACGTTTAATGACTAAGTTAATATTATATTTTATCACTTTGTAAAATATAAATATTTTTTCATTTAGAAAAATAAATTTATATATTTAGAAATATTCATTTACTAATATAATATTTAGTTTTTCAAAAACTAATTATATTTCAAAGTTTAATATATATAATTTAAAATTGTTTACATAATAGAAAATATTATTTCATATAACGTTTACATTTTAAAACTTAAATAGATATAGTTCATTTATGTACTAGCGTTTATTTTAATTACTTAAACGTTCTAGTTAACTTATTTAAATATTAATCGAATCAATAAACAAATGCCACTGACGTTTACTAAATAACTTGAAACTATATATTCAATATACTTAAACATGTTTTTAATTACACGTTGCAAGTTATATATATATATATATATATATATATATATATATATATATATATATATATATATATATATATATATATATTATCGAAAAATGTTTTCGCACGTTTGAAGCTAAATCAATCGAATATTATGAAATTTAGTTCTCCACTAACTTTTGTCTAACTTACGTTATTTAACACTTTGTTCCTACTTGCAGGCCACTTTACCGTTTATTTCGAATATTGTTAAAAAGAAATAATTTCTCAAATCAACGTAGACCTCACAACAGAGACCCAATAATCATATCATAATATTTATGAGATTTATAAATGCTAAAATATCTACTAAACCAATCATTGGTATTATCTTCTAATTCCGAAGATAATTATATTAAACATATATTGAAACAAATACGCTTAATGTAAAATATATAATACTTCGTTAACGTTTTCAAGTAATATATATATATATATATATATATATATATATATATATATATATATATATATATATATATATATATATATATTACACATAATTTTTGGGAATCGTCGAGAATAGTCGAAGGGTAATTGAATATATGAACATAGTTCCAAAATTTTTGAGACTCAACATTACAGACTTTGTTTATTATGTCGGAAACATATAAAGATTAAGTTTAAATTTCTTCAAAAATTTCCTGGTCGTCACACACCGACCCGCCTCGCCATTTAAGGGCAAGTCAAATCGAACTAACGAAACAAAATTGGGCAACTAACCAACATAAACAAATCAGAAAAACAACTGAACCAAAACTCAACCATACAACCAAAGAACAACCAAGGACTAAGCAAACCGACAAAACAACCAAAACTACATCAAGGGCGTCCAAGAGCATCTGCGGCAAGCAAAGCCTTTTTCCCTCTCGAACCCTCCCATGAAACCTTTTTCTGCCAAACTTTCTAGCAGTTATGACCTTACCTGAACATGACTCAAAAAAGAAAACAATAGGAGAGCTGACTTTAGATGCCTTAAAGGATCCCACAAGTATTCCTTCAACTGTGGGGACCATAAACTTTTCAAAAATAAATTTGTGACTTTGGATTATCCTCCACCTTCCAGGTCATCTTCCTCTTCATGAAGGGAAAAAGAATCAATGCTTCCGGACCCAAACTTAACAATCTTCTTCACGCTTCGACCACTATCTTATTAAGAACCAAACTCAGGCAGTCTGCCACACTCGGCCCACTAGAATAATTCAACATTATGCATCCAAACTAGGCCCACTGCCACCCTCTTTTAGACTAACATCTTCATTACCTACCGACTCATCTTTGGAACTAATCGTCCCTACAGAAGAAAAATAATTTGGATATGACAATGAAGATTCCAGCCCATCTACAAAATCTAGAAAACCAAAAGGAGAAATTTTCAGCACACCTGCAAAATTAATAGGTTAAAACCCTTGAGGGAACCCCAAATCGCACAGAATACAATCTTCTTGCAACAAAACATGCTCTTCAACAACACCACCATTCTTACCAACATTTGATATGGAGCAAACCATGTTCAACTTAGTGGCTGATGTAACGTCCTCCCAATAGGGTCTGGAAGGAACGTCACTATTATCAAAACATACCAACATATTATAATAAACGAGAACAATACTAAATGATGAATTTAACTTTAATGAGTACGCAGCGGAAAATGAAATGTCGTTACAATGACAGGAATAACAATATCGTAAATGTTCACATGCAGAAGTAATAAATGCGATATCTCTTGATCCTATGTCCAAGTAGCATCACATAAGCAGTAAGTATAAGAGCTTGAATCAAACAGCACCTGAGACAAAACATGCTAAAGTGTCAACCAAAAAGGTTGAGTGAAGTTCATAGGTTTAACAAAAAGTTTGTCGTTGTTTTAGACCACAAGATTTAATTTATAAAGTTGATCTCCCGCAGGATCAAAAAGTTATGCCAATGCGTGATATTTAGACTAAACGTTCAAGTTTGCCCCATGACAAGTTGTGTCTTTCCTTGTCGGTTTAATTTCATTATCAAGTAATACAAAGACTTAGTCAAATGTATCGGGGACGTTACTCCCGATAGGCCTACCCCCAATAATTAAGCATGCCGCAGCAATTAAAAATATCACTGTAGGGACTTAGTCGGACATAGCCGGGTATAGCATAGTTTAACAGTTTGGTACTTGTGTCTAAAGTATAAAAAGTAAAAACAGCATGTGTCTCACCCCAAGTAAAGTAAGTAAGTTTGCTAGCAATAAAGAGGGGCTATGAATTCACCTTAGTAAGTAGAGAGAGAGTTATTCCTCGGAATAAAGAGTTGAACGAGTGAGCAGGAAAGTCAACCTATTGACATTTAAGAGTAGTTAAGTGTTTTGCCCATGTCTAAGTTTAAGTATGTGTTTAAGTATAGTTTGTTTTACTAAGTTTCTATTCCTAGTAAGTTACTATTTTTATAAAGTTTCCATTTTTAGAAAGTTTCTTATTTTACTAAGTTCCTATGACTAGAGGGTTTCTACTTTTATCAGTGTTTTCCAAATTAGGATACTTGCCGTATTAGATAAGCTTCCAATCACTCCTTTCCCTTCGAATGGCTAATTTAGATCTAGGGGCTTGAGCCATAGGACCCTTTAAATCGGAAATCCAAACCCTCTGCCTAGTATCTCATAGAAACCATTCGTCAAGAAAGTTCGAAGATCTATACATCTCTAATACATATCCCAAAATGTTTTTATGTTACAATATAAGTAGTAGGTTATAGGTGCTAGTAATAGTAATAGTGTATACATGTTATTTATTTTATTTTTAATTGCATATAATTTATAACATTATTTACATATTTCGGTAAAAATAATAACCGAAGTAAAAAGTAAAAACTAAAAACTAAAAACTAAAAAAAATAAAAAGTAAGAAAAAAATACTTACTAGTAGTAATTCTTCAAAGAGAGAATGAGAGAAATTTTGGTGTGAGTTTGAATGAGAAATGAGGAGTATTTATACTTGAAAAAATTAGGTAAAAAGAATAAAATAATTAAAAGAAAAAGAAATATTTAATTCTTAATGGGATTTTAAAATTAAAAAGTATTAAATATTAGGTCATGGGATAATGCACAAAATAAAATAATAAAAGTAGTTTTTTAATAAAATTTTTAATTAAAAAATAATTTATTTATTTATTTTTTATTTATTTTAAGAATTTTTTTTTTATGTAAATAAACAAATTTATTTAATGTTTTTCCAATAATATTTGTCAATAATATTTTATTTTATTTTTATTTTATTTTTTTTTATTTAATTAATAAATATAAATTTTGCATAAAAATAATAAATAATTCGGTATTTTGTATTTTTAATAATAATTATGATTTTAATTATTAAACTATAGCTTTAGTAAGTTTGTAAATATTATTACATTTATATATAATTGGTTTTATTATATAGTTAAATATATAATACATTAACTAAATAATAAAAGTGATACAAAGTTTATATACTTAGTTAAATTATTTCAAATTATATAAATTAATAATATATTATTTATTTAAGCGTACATTGTTGACTAAAAATTACTATTCGGTCAATATTTAATTGTATATAACAACCCTTAATACATATAGTCAGACATATAACCCTAGGGTTAATTCAGTAATTTAGAAGTCAAAAAGTGAGGGTTGTTACAGTACCTCCCCGTTAATAAAAACTTCGTCCCGAAGTTTTAGGTAGACTTCTCGGATGCATCAGCGGTTGAGAAGAGATGGGGATATTTCTGTTTCATTTGGTCTTCACGTTCCCAGGTATACTCGGGGCCACGTCGTGAATTCCAACGGATCTTAACAATAGGTATGGTGCTTTGTTTTAAGCGTTTAGCAGATCGGTCCATGACTTCTACGGGTTCCTCTATGAAGTGCATTTTATCATCAATGCGAATGTCATCCAAAGGAATAACGAGAGTGTCATCAGCGAGACACTTTTTAAGATTTGAGACATGAAATACGTTGTGTACGCTGCTAAGTTCAGCAGGTAATTCTAATCGATAAGCCACGGGTCCGATCCTTTCAGTAATCTTGAAGGGTCCAACAAAACGCGGACTTAGTTTGCTTCGTTTACCAAAACGAATGACGCCTTTCCAAGGGGATACTTTTAACATGACTTTGTCACCAACTTGGAATTCCAAATCTTTCCGACCTTTATTAGCATAGCTCTTCTATCGGCTGCGGGCAGTTTCTATTCGTTTCTTAATCTGAACTATCTTTTCGGTTGTCTCGTGTATGATTTCAGGACCAGTTAACTGTCTATCCTCTAATTCATCCCAGCACAGTGGGGATCTACATTTTCGTCCGTATAAGGCCTCAAAAGGTGTAGCCTTAATACTTTAGTGGTAACTATTATTGTAAGAAAATTCAACTAAAGGCAAATGTCTATCCCAGCCTTTGCCGAAGTCGATAACACAAGCACGAAGCATATCTTCCAATGTTTGAATGGTTCGTTCACTTTGACCATCGGTTTGCGGATGATAAGCAGTACTCATGTTGAGTTTAGTTCCAAGAGCAGATTGTAAGGATTTCCAGAATCTGGAAGTGAATCTACTGTCGCGATCGGATATTATTGATATAGGAACACCATGACGAGAGACAATTTCTTTGATATACAGTTGTGACAATCTCTCCATCTTGTCGGTCTCCTTGATCAGTAAGAAATGAGCAGATTTAGTAAGACGATCTACTATGACCCATATAGTATCATTGCCACTAGAAGTCTTGGGCAATTTAGTAATATAGTCCATAACGATACATTCCCACTTCCACTGCGGAATATCGGGTTGTGTCAACAGACCAGAAGGCTTTTGATGTTCAGCCTTGACTTTCAAACAAGTGAGACACTTACTAACATAAGTAGCAATGTCGGCTTTCATATTAGGCCACCAGTAGAATTCCTTCGCATCGTGGTACATCTTACTGGAACGCGGATGAATAGAATACCTAGTCTTATGCGCTTCATCCAAGACTAGTTCACGGAGATTACCGAAGCGAGGAACCCAAATTCTGTTGCCAAAGTACTGTGTACCATTAGCTTTCACTTGGAGTTGGTTCTCGAAACCGATAGGTCCTTCACCTTCGATAAGTGTTGGTTTAATAGCTTCCAGTTGAGCTTCGCAGATTCGTGATATAAGATTTGATTTGATTTTCAGGTTTAAGGCACGAACACGTTTAACATCGTCTTTTCGACTAAGGGCATCAGCAACTACGTTTACCTTGCCAGGATGATATTCCATCTTACAGTCATAATCGTTCTATAACTCGAGCCATCAGCTTTGCCTCATATTCAGCTGTTTTTGATCAAAGATGTGTCGAAGACTTTTATGGTCAGTGTACACCGTAAACTAGGTACCATATAGATAATGTCTCCATATCTTTAATGCAAATACCACGGCACCTAACTCAAGGTCGTGTGTGGTATAGTTCTCCTCGTGTTTCTTCAACTGTCTAGATGCGTAGGCAATAACCTTTTCATGTTGCATTAAAACACAACTAAAGCCTTGCTTTGAGGCATCACAGTAAATAACAAAATCGTCAGTACCTTCAGGTAAAGATAGAATCGGGGCTGTGGTCAACTTCTCTTTCAGAATCTTGAAAGCAGATTCCTGTTCTTCGGACCACTCAAACTTCTTCCCTTTTTGAGTTAGCTTCGTAAGAGGTTTGGTAAGAAGGGAAAAATCCTTTATAAATCTCCGATAATAACCGGCAAGTCCCAAAAATTGATGAATATGCTTCGCAGTCTTTGGTATCTCCCAGTTCTGGATAGCGGTAATCTTAGCTGGATCGACATGTATTCCATTACTATCAACAACGTGTCCGAGGAATTGTACGGTTTTGAGCCAAAACTCGCACTTAGAAAACTTAGCCTAGAGTTGTTCCTTTCGTAAGAGTTCAAGAATCACGCGCAGATGTTGCTCATGTTCCTTCTCACTCTTGGAGTAGATCAAAATGTCATCAATGAAAACAATGACAAATTTATCGAGATAAGGTTTGCAGACACGGTTCATGAGATCCATGAAAACGGCAGGAGCATTGGTCAAACCAAAAGGCATGACAGTGCCCATAACGAGTGTGAAAAGCAGTCTTAGGAATATCAGATTCCTTGACTCTAAGTTGGTGATATCCGGACCTCAAATCAATCTTTGAATAAACAATTGACCCTTGAAGTTGGTCGAATAGATCATCAATACGTGGCAACGGATAACGGTTCTTGATAGTAAGCTTGTTAAGTTCGCGGTAATCAATGCACATCCTTAACGTACCATCCTTCTTTTTAACAAATAGAATAGGAGCTCCCCATGGGGACGAGCTTGGACGAATGAAACCTTTATCCAATAGTTCTTAGAGCTGGTTGGAAAGTTCCTTCATTTCGGAAGGTGCTAAACGGTATGGTGCTTTAGTAATAGGAGCAGCACCGGGAGCTAAATCAATTTGAAATTCAACTTGTCGAGGAGGTGGAAGACCAGGAAGGTCTTCGGGAAACACATCAGGAAAGTCTTTAACCACTGGTACATCTTCAATACACTTCTATTTCGATTCGATCATCTTAACGTGGGCTAGAATAGCTGGATAACCTTTCATAAGGTGTTTGCGGGTTTTAATACAGGAGATAATATTGAGATTGAAACCACTCTTTTCACCTTGGATGATAAGAGTCTCTCCATTTCCCAATGGAACATGAATGGTTTTATCGTAACACATGATGGCAGCTCTCAATGGACGTAACCAGTCCATTCCAACTACGATGTCAAAACTTCCGAGCTCGACCGGCAAAAGGTCTATCTTAAATTCTTTATCGGCTAAGATTAGGTTGCAGTTTTTATAGATTTTATCAACTTGCATGACCTTTCCATTGGCTACTTCTACTAATCTTTTAGTTTCTAAGGGTTGAGGCTTTTCAACAAATAGGGTATAAAAATCACTAGACACGTAACTCCTGTCGGCACCAGTATCGAATAAAATAGTTGCATAGAAATTATTGACAAGATACGTACCCGTGATAACTTCATCTTCATCTCGGGCTTCAGCAGCAGTAATAACAAACGCACGACCCTTCGCAGCAGTAGCATTAGCTCCAGTAGCGGGATTATCTTTCTTCTTAGGACAATTTGTACTAATGTGTCCCTTCTCTCCATATGTATAGCATGTAGGAGGAGCCTTGGCCAGAACAATAGCCTTATCCTTCGGAGGAGTGTTACACGTCTTAGCAACGTGTCCCACTTTCTTACACAATGCACAAACCGCAGTACACTTCCCCGGGTGATGCCTTTCACAACGAATACAGAAAGGATAAGTACCCATATAATTCGACCTTGTACCATCCGCAGGCTTCTTATTATCATTCTGAGCCGAACCTTGAGATGGCTCAAACTTCCTCTTACCATCATTACCCTTGGTTTCAACTTGCTTATTGGTCGACGCCCTTCTTCTCTTGGCCAATATGAGATTTTGTGCCATGAGAATCACAGCATCCAAAGTAACCTTCTCAGCAGCAATAACATTTCCTTGAACATCCTCGGGAAGACCTTCAATATACCGCTTAATTCTTCTAGCTTCAGTAGGAAACATTTCAGGACATAGAGTAGATAGCTCCAGATAACGATTGGTATAGTTCTCAATGTCAGTACCCTTGACCTTGAGTTCCCAGAACTCAGCTTCAAGTTTCTGAACTTGACTTCGAGGATAGAATTTGTTGACCATCATGCTTTTGAGTTCATTCTATGGAATTGCATTAGCATTATCAATTCCTATGGACTTGGCATGAGCAGTCCACCAAGTTAAAGCATTGCCACCCAATGAGCTAGTGGCATACTTTACTCGATCGTTATCACCACAGTTGCAAATACGAAAAATAGATTCCATCTTCTCGAACCAACGGACTAGTTCGACAGATTCTTCAGTCCCCTTAAATGCAGGAGGATGACAGTTTAAAAAATCCTTGTAGGAACAAGGTTTCGGTTGAGTATTAGCATGATTAGCTTGGGCGTTGCCTTGGGCGGCAGCGAGTAACTGTTGGAATTGTTCAGTAGTTAACACAACGTTGTTAACGGTAGGTGCAGCTGAACGAACCATGATGTCACTACATAAAAGTGAACATATGTTTGATAAGTTTAACAAGTTATAAGTTTGAGCAATCACAAGTATGAATAAAATAAAGTATTGATATCGCATGATATTAATAAAACACTTTATATTATTAGAACGAGGCATTAAATAAGCCTTTATTACATGATTCGGAAATAGAAATAGTTTAAGGCATAGCCTTTACATAGACAAGGAATTGGAAAAATAATCTAGGAAATATTAAGATTGAAGTAATCTTCATATTTCTTCTTCTCATCCTCCACCTTCTTTATAAACTCATCAACTTTCTTGTTCCTCGCCTTTTGTTTCTCATGCAGGAACTCGAGATTATCATAAAGGTTAGAAACTTCATTGTTGATTACATGGTACTTGTGGTCCCTTATAGAAAGTTGATTATTCACGCGGTTTTCCTCCATCTTCAATCTAAGGTCAACATCTTCTTTTAGGCAAGAGAGAGATTGCTTCCCCCATCGGGTATTTCTATCACCTTCATACTTTACCAACTTTATCTCTTTCTTTAGTTCAGCATTTTCCTCCATGAGCTTCTTGATCGCTAGGTCTTTTTCCTTCATTTGAATATCGATCCTTGCAATATGGCGAATTAGGTCATCGGTAGTTTTTCGCAGATTCATGAGCTCGTACTTGGTATCAACTTCATCGTAGAAAGGAGATCGGGATCTTTTCTTTAACGGCCCAGTTTCTTCAAAACATTTCCTCTTGTCTTTATTCCTCGGGGTTGGATAGTATTCAGGAGACCCATGTAACTTTAGAGTAGTATTTGGGCTATAATTTGGTGAGGGAGGACCACCAAAGTCATAAGGTGGACTTTGGACTGGTCTTTCTGTGGAAGACCTTTCAGTATCTTTTTCGGTTGGCTTGAAAAGATTCATTTTGGTCGTTTGATGATAATTAGACATCCTAACATTAGGAAGGATATTTTGATTAGAATCTTTAAGTCAATTTTATTAAAGCATAATCGTTAAGATTATGGGGCAATCCTAAGTGCTTTAATTCTAAGGCAGGAAAGGTTATAGTTTCCTAGATTGCTAAGGCACCCTAGCTAACAAGTAAGGCACACATAAAAATGCAATTCTGGTTCTCTATAACAGCCTGGTTATGCTCTGATACCAATCTGTAACGTCCTCCCAATAGGGTCTGGAAGGAACGTCACTATTATCAAAACATACCAACATATTATAATAAAGGAGAACAATACTAAATGATGAATTTAACTTTAATGAGTACGCAGCGGAAAATGAAATGTCGTTACAATGACAGGAATAACAATATCGTAAATGTTCACATGCAGAAGTAATAAATGCGATATCTCTTGATCCTATGTCCAAGTAGCATCACATAAGCAGTAAGTATAAGAGCTTGAATCAAACAGCACTTGAGACAAAACATGCTAAAGTGTCAACCAAAAAGGTTGAGTGAAGTTCATAGGTTTAACAAAAAGTTTGTCGTTGTTTTAGACCACAAGATTTAATTTGTAAAGTTGATCTCCCGCGGGATCAAAAAGTTATGCCAATGCGTGATATTTAGACTAAACGTTCAAGTTTGCCCCATGACAAGTTGTGTCTGTCCTTGTCGGTTTAATTTCATTATCAAGTAATACAAAGACTTAGTCAAATGTATAGGGGACGTTACTCCCGATAGGCCTACCCCCAATAATTAAGCATGCCGCAGCAATTAAAAATATCACTGTAGGGACTTAGTCGGACATAGCCGGGTATAGCATAGTTTAACAGTTTGGTACTTGTGTCTAAAGTATAAAAAGTAAAAACAGCATGTGTCTCACCCCAAGTAAAGTAAGTAAGTTTGCTAGCAATAAAGAGGGGCTATGAATTCACCTTAGTAAGTAGAGAGAGAGTTATTCCTCGAAATAAAGAGTTAAACGAGTGAGCAGGAAAGTCAACCTATTGACATTTAAGAGTAGTTAAGTGTTTTGCCCATGTTTAAGTTTAAGTATGTGTTTAAGTATAGTTTGTTTTACTAAGTTTCTATTCCTAGTAAGTTACTATTTTTATAAAGTTTCCATTTTTAGAAAGTTTCTTATTTTACTAAGTTCCTATGACTAGAGGGTTTCTACTTTTATCAGTGTTTTCCATTTTAGGATACTTGCCGTATTAGATAAGCTTCCAATCACCCCTTTCCCTTCAAATGGCTAATTTAGATCTAGGGGCTTGAGCCATAGGACCCTTTAAATCGGAAATCCAAACCCTCTGCCTAGAATCTCATAGAAACCATTCGTCAAGAAAGTTCGAAGATCTATACATCTCTAATACATATCCCAAAATGTTTTTATGTTACAATATAAGTAGTAGGTTATAGGTGCTAGTAATAGTAATAGTGTATACATGTTATTTATTTTATTTTTAATTGCATATAATTTATAACATTATTTACATATTTCGGTAAAAATAATAACCGAAGTAAAAAGTAAAAAGTAAAAAGTAAAAAGTAAAAAAAAATAAAAAGTAAGAAAAGAATACTTACTAGTAGTAATTCTTCAAAGATAGAATGAGAGAAATTTTGGTGTGAGTTTGAATGAGAAATGAGAGGTATTTATACTTGAAAAAATTAGGTAAAGAGAATAAAATAATTAAAAGAAAAAGAAATATTTAATTCTTAATGGGATTTTAAAATTAAAAAGTATTAAATGTTAGGTCATTGAATAATGCACAAAATAAAATAATAAAAGTAGTTTTTCCATTAAAATTTTTAGTTAAAAAATAATTTATTTATTTATTATTTATTTATTTTAAGAATTTTTTTTATGTAAATAAACAAATTTATTTAATGTTTTTCCAAGAATATTTGTCAAAAATATTTTTTTTTATTTAATTAATAAATACAAATTTTGCATAAAAATAATAAATAATTTGGTATTTTGTATTTTTAATAATAATTATGATTTTAATTATTAAACTATAGCTTTAGTAAGTTTGTAAATATTATTACATTTATATATAATTGGATTTATTATATAGTTAAATATATAATACATTAACTAAATAATAAAAGTGATACAAAGTTTATATACTTAGTTAAATTATTTCAAATTATATAAATTAATAATATATTATTTATTTAAGCGTACATTGTTGACTAAAAATTACTATTCAGTCAATATTTAATTGTATATAACAACCCTTAATACATATAGTCAGACATATAATTCTAGGGTTAATTCATTAATTTAGAAGTCGAAAAGTGAGGGTTGTTACAGCTCAATATAGACTACCCTAGAGGGGGTGACTGTCCCATCTAGATTTCAACTTATTAATAGCTATATTTTATAAATTGGGCTTTTTAGTTTCTTTTATGATTTAATTCACCCCCCATCCACATGAAGTCAATCATATATTCAGCCCACTAACAAAAATTAAATAGAAAAGTACAAAAACATAAATCTCAATTTTCAAACAACCCACTAAATACGTAACCTAAATAAACAAATTTAATAAAAAAAGAAATCCCCACCTCCAATCTACCATATGACGTTTCTTACCCAAATTCTTTAAATGAAATCGAATATAATCGAAGTGGCAAGCTACAATTTATTATATGAGGGTTATGATTCTTTTGATTTCTATATGCTATCTAACTAGTTCATCATCAATAATGCCTTAATTGTAACTCCAGCCTTTTTTTATAGTCACAGCGCAAACATATATTGCATTTACAAACTATAATTAAGTTAACTTAAAGCACAGTTACAGTAATCCAGGTGTTACGTTATTACAAAACCTTAGTATATAAAACAATACATAATACAGTCATCAGAGTTAACTATGTCAAACATATCTATCAGACCAGCTTCTCCCTAAACCCAACTTTACATAGCCTAACCTGCAAGGGAGGAACTGTGGGGGTTAGCACAAGGCTAAGTGAATGGAAATATCCTAACAGATATAGGCATCTAGCGTCAAGTTAAGTATAATTGCATATCAGCAACTAAAAAACAACCCGATAACAAAAAAGATCAGCGGTTGTACGGGACTTCAACTACTAACTGATTGCGCTAGAGTTACTGATAGTTCCTGTTAATGGCTCCTTCGTATAATAATTCGGATGCAGGGGATGTGTCATTCAAACTATACTACATGAGTAGTAACACTTGAACCCAACCAGACGTCATGGTTAACCTCCTGCTCTGCTTTATAATTCAAAGCTGGTTGCCGATTAGACATCATAGTCGACAATATCAATGTGTACATATCATTACAAAAGCATAGTACATCATATATAATCAAATCAAAGATAAAATGGCAGGAAAACAGTAGCATAACTCGCTACTACATACATATAACTGTTAGAACAGTCCCACTCATCTAATGTTAGCAAAAACTTGGAAGTCTTATATTACTTAGTCTTCTCCTTCTCTTTATCACCCGAGGACAGTATAAACATAGTCAATGAAGTGTTCTAATGATACATTTGACACACGGGTAGTACAACGGCTTAAAAGCATCAAAATAATGAAATAGACTCTGCGGATGTCCATCCGTATGGATCTGGACCATCCGTACGGATACAAGTGCAATCCGTACATATTTGATCTCCATGCGTACGATTATCCTCTCATTCGTATGGTTACAGGGTTCCTCCATCCGTACGGGTACAACTCATCGGTACGGATTCAAGACTCATCCGTACGGATTCAGCCTACATCCGTACGGATGCAGTTCATCTGCAGTAGCATTAGGTTTTCAAGTTAAAACAACCCATGAACACAAAATTCGTGAAGGTGATTTCAAGCCTTGAAGCCTGTAAAATATGTTCCAAATCATCAACATAAAATTCTTCAATCATCATTTAAGTCTGAAACAAAACATTTTGTTCGATTTTGAGCATTAGTAATTTGGTTGACTTTTTTCCTTCGAATTTTGCCTCAAAAATTCAATCTCAATTCATGGAGTTAGGATTTGCAAATTTGCAGCGAGATTTACGAGATGAATTTGAAGTGATATGCAATTTTACATTTGCTCAAATCATTACAAATCAGTCTGGAGCTCAAATCGAATGACTTGTTCGGTTAAGATGAACTCGATCCAAATCTCAATGAATTTGTTGTTGTTAATCTGTGGTGTTGGATCACGAGTACTCAGAGTTTGATATAGAACACTTTTTTAGTTTTAGTTTGGCTTGAAGATCATCATTTAGAAATATGAAGAATCGAGCAAGAAGATGAATAAGAGCATCGTGTACTGTAGCGAACTATGAAGCATGAATCTGATATTAATTTTAAAATTTGATAGATGTTGATGAAATCAGATGTGATAAGGTAATTGAATAAAAAATTGTGATATTTGAATTATGTATTGAATATTGAGTGTTGAAATTTGTGAATTGGATTTGTGTCGGTTTAATATTTGAGATACGAATGTGAGATTCGGTTAGGAGATAAAAGGATTCGGTCTCGAAAATGTTTTGGAAATTTTTCGAAAAATTTTGATGATCTTCATATCTTCATGATGAAGATGATGAATGTTTGAAGATTTGGTTGAAGATGTATGTGTTTGGTGTTTGAAGGTTTGAAGGTGGAGGGAAAACATTCATGATATTTATAAGGATCTCCTTCATATGATGAAGGCCATATCTCTAATACCAATTTTAGGACCTAAGATCTCATAAATACCAATGAGTGTGAAGTATTAATCATTAAGCTTGAGAGAGAAAGTCAATCGGTCAAGATTGACTTTCCACAGCTCTCTTGAAATCTCTATATAATAGTGGCTAAACTTAGTGAATCTAGTGAGCCTTGGATCCTTTATATAGCCTTTATCTAAAGGATACTCCATAAGGCTAGAGAAATACATTTTACTCCTTTTCAGGGGTCTAACACAAACTATACTACTCAAGTAGTAACACTTGAACCCAACCAGACATCATGGTTGACGTCCTACCCTACTTTATAATTCAAAGCTGGTTGCTGACTAGACTTCATAATCGACAATATCAGTGTGCACATATCATCACAAAAACATAGTACATCATATACTATCAAATCAGGTTTAACATGGTATGACAATAGTATCATAAATCGCTACTACATACATATAACAGTTAGGACAGTCCCACTCACCTGATATCAGCAAGAACTCATAAGTCTTATATTACTGAGTCTTCTCCCTCTCTTTATCATCTGTGGACAGTTTAAACATACTCAATGAAGTGTTCTAATTATACATTAGACACACGGGCAACACAACGGCTTATAAACAGTAAAATAATGAAATACACTCTGCTAATGTCCATCCGTACGGATTTGACCCATCCGTACGGATACAAGTTCCATCCATCCGGATTGGATCTCCATGCGTACGAATACCCTCTCATCCATACAGGTACAGGGTTCCCCTATCCGTACGGATTCAAGATTCACTGTACGGATTCAACCTCCATCCGTACGGATGCAGTTTATTTGCAGAAGTATTAGGTTTTCGAGTCAAAAACATCCCATATATCGTTATTGCACTATTTTGACACCAAATCTTGTAAAAAAAACATAGAGAAACTATTTGTAAATGTTTCCTAACATCAATTGATGTTTACAACATTTTAAAAGCCACTCTTGGATTCAACACCCATTTAAGTTTAAAACCTAACCCAAAATTAAGATTGCACAAGTAATTGTACATGAAATCAGTTATTAAATTACCTTAGAATGTTAATGAAATCACAAGCAACGAATTTCAGTTTTTAAAACAAGATCAAAAGCACGAGATTGAAATTAAGGTTTCAAGGTTTGAAACATACATATGTGTGTGCTGATAAGTTTCCAAAAATGGAAACAAAGTAGAAGCAGATGTTTTAAGGCTGAGGAGGATTCTTTCATGTGAGGGAAATCCCTTCCGTGATTCACGTGGGTATTTACCAGTTATCTAAAATACCACACATTTTATTAGGCGAACCTAACGAAGTCCAATTTTAACAAATAAATAAGTTTTGTGACCCTTGTCACGAAGCACACTTAACTGAACAGTCAAATAATTGTAAGCATATAACTATAGAAGTACTAATATTAATAAATTAATATAAACAATGGCTAATTTGACAATTACCGCTAGACCTAACTTGAAGTTGTTATATTAATGGTAAACGATAGTTAGAGTGCTCTCTTTTAATTTGAGTGGTGTAATTATGTGATTGTGTTTGTCTTCTATTCTAAATCGATACGGAATATTATATTTCATAAAAAATCATTATTGTTTTTTTCTTCCATTATCAGTTTGTTTCTTTTATAGATTTTTTTATACAGTAATATATATATATATATATATATATATATATATATATATATATATATATATATATATATACACATATATATATATACATACATATATATATATATATATATATATATATATATATATACACACATATATATATATATATACACACATATATATATATATATATACACACACACATATATATATATATATATATATATATATATATATATATATATATATATATATATATATATATGTATATATATGTTGGTTAATAACTCAATGATAATATTCGTACATTGCTAATCTTTGTTTTGATGATGACAACTTGCTAAGAGTGATTACACGTGGAATTGAGTAAACATGCAAGTTCATAAATCTACTTTTTCTCTAGCAAACGACCAATGCACATAATGAATAAGTCAAAAGAGTATTTTTACATAATGCAGGTGGTCCACGGTCTGGCCCACGGTCGATAGAACCTTGTACACGATCGACACCATGGTAGACCGTGGTAGACCGTGGTTCTATAAAACCTTGTACACGATCGACACCGTGGTAGACCGTGGTTCGATCGCAGACCCTCTAATCAGAATGTCATTTATCTAAAATTAAGTTTGACCACTTCAGAGCATCTATAATTTATGAAACCTTTTTCAATATGCTTAATATAGTTTCCCATTTCACATCCAAAAGAGGACACTAATCTTGATTAATCACACCTAATGACGTCTTAATGACACTTTTGCTTGTGATTAAGGATAAACACATAAGTGTTGCAAAACATCTTTTTGATCCTAAAATGTACCTAGACATATTTAGGATGGTCACTAATGGTGTATCCTAGGGGATACACGCATAACAACACCATTTTTATACAGAAAAATGGATCAAGCGACAATAAACATAACGAAATTTGGCGGTTTTAAGTATTTACCGTCCAGCGTTCAGCAGGCCGCCCAACGTCAAGCGTAAGCCCTGCAGGCAGCTTCTATGCTTAAGCCCTTTAATTCAGCGCGTGAACGGTACGTAACCACGTCAGTACACGCCACCGACATTCCGGATACTTCACGTAACAGAACCATTCAGTGATTGACACGTGTAACCCGTGAATTTCGGACATTCTGTACCTATAATTAGACCTCAGGGTCACCACATTTCACATCATCATTATTCTGATTTAAACTTCAGCCGAAGAGAAGTACACTTTCTCTCTCACACAGTTCTTTCTCACTCTAAACATATATTAGCCGCTTAGCAGCAATACGCTATACGGATCAATTTTAGATTTTTCCTCAGATTGATTGAGGCCAGCCCACGGATTACTCATCCGTGTTCCGGTTCTGCAGAGATTATTTCTCAAGGGCAAACAACAATCAACAGTATACGCCACACGCTGAGCAGCTATTGTTTTGTACTGGTAACTTACAGTCGCTATACGGAATATCGTACCAACAAATGGCGCCACCCGTTTCAAAGACCAGCAAAAACACCAAGGGCACGAAGGCAACTGAAACAACCTCAACAAAAACATCACTCGAACTAATTGATGAAAAAATCATTGAGAATATACCAGTGGATCAGCTAACTCTTGAAGAAACTTCAATTTAAGAAGAGGACCAACTGCTCACTGGTAACACAGATGATCAAGTTAATGAAACTATACCACGATTGAAGAAACCATTGATGGGAAGTTCTAGTGGAGGAATGTGGAAAGCCAGGTGAGGTACACAAAATGTTTCTTTTAAGAGGACAGCTGATGATACTGAAAATCAACACAGTAATGAAGGTTTTACGGAAGATGATTGGAATTTTGGAGAAGAAGATAAGCAGTTCTTTATGACTGAAGAAATGGCAGGAAAGTTACTGGATGGAATTTTAACCAAAACGGCACCATCACGATATAAGCAGAAATTAACACAACCAGCCATCCGTGCAACGGTTGTGGATAATTTGTTTGCTTTGATTACTGGAGATGAAGTTATCAAACCACCAGCAATGGCAGAGTCAACACAGTGTTTTATACCTCGAATTGCAGATTATCCATTACCAAAAATTTTAGGAATTCCATCTATCGGTGTTTATGATGGCACAACAGATCCAGAAGACTTCCTCACCCGTGTTATGAGGTTGCAACATTGGGAAGATGAAACTGCATGCCATATGTTTCCAATAGTACTGCAGAAAATGGCAAGGGAATGGTTTGCTAGTTTGCCACCAAGGAGTATTACCTGTTTCCTTGATTTGAGGGCAAAGTTTGTGATGCAATATCAAAGTTTGACAAGCTGCACATTATCACATCTTGATGCACATGAGATAACAATGCACCAAAATGAATCACTGAGTGATTTCATGAAGCATTATACCATTGAATGTAAAAAAATACCAGACATACCAGAGTCTCAGCTTGTTTCAGGGTTTATGTTTTGTCTTGATCAGCGACGTTTTGCACGATTAATTCATGCTTTGTGTTATGATGTTCCAAAAACATTGCATCAGGCATTGATTATTGCTCAGAAACACTTAAGAGCAGGAGAAATGGGATATCCAAGAGTGGATAATTATCAAACAAACTTTAGGCAGCAAGGCGGAGAACGGAATAGGAATGACAACTATCAGAGACAACGTGGTTATGACAACAATTACCAGAAACAGCAACATGGTTGGAGGGGGAATAATCATCCAAATGACAATTATCATCATCGAAAGCCATTAGACAGGCATCCACTAATCATGGCATTAACTAAAACTCTAAAAGAAATCTTGTTCACAGAACCTGTTAAGGAAACCTTTCACCCTCCACCACCAATGGAAGAGCATTAGGGACCACAGAGTGACAAGTGGTGTGACTTCCACGAAGCATATGGACATGACACTGATAATTGCAAGTCATTGATGAGGGAAATCATTGCAAAGATCAAGGCTGGAGAGTTGATGTGTGCGAGGTGGTGTATAAAATAGTTATATTTTTACTACAAAATACTATTAAATACGATACAATTTTACACAAGTTATTTATTTATTTATAGAATGGATATACCTAAACATTACTACAACACTTATAGGCAGTGTACCTAATCGTACAGTAGTGTAGTTTTTAGTAAGTCCGGTTCGTCCACAGGGAACTCTAACCAAGTTTAACGCTATATTTTTTTTAACTTATAATTGTAAAAATACAAAAATATATATAAGTAGTATTATTATTATAAAAGGGGATTTTTACCGTTTAATGACCGGTTTGTCGATTTTAAAACTTAAGTCGCAGTTAAAACCTAATGTAAAATATTAAAAATAAATACAACTTAATTTAAAGCGTAAAGTAAATAATGATAATGGAATTGCGATAAATAAAATGACAATAAATAAAGTGCGATAATTAGAAAGTACGATAATTAAAAGTGTAATTAAATACAATGACAGTAAATAAAAGTGCGATAATTAAAAGTGCAATTAAATATGAAATATATAAATTATGCTTATTTAAACTTCTGTAATCATGATGTTTGACGTGTTGATTTTAGTTTATTCCCATGGGTTAATTATCCTTTGTCCTGGATTATTTGATATGTCCATACGGATTTGTCCATAATAGTCCATCAGTCATAATCATAAAATGAGGAAGTCTTCGTCAAATTATTCTTATTCCCGAAGTCAAATATTCCAACTAATTGGGGATTCGAATTGTAACAAGGTCTTAATACTTTGTTTAATGAATACACCAGGTTATCGACTGCGTGTAAACCAAGGTTTTACTACTTTGTTAACAATTACACCAATTACCCTTGAATGTAATCCACCCCTATTTCAACAAGTCTATTAACTATTAATCCAATCCCGTGTCCGGTAAAATGAACAATTATTGGTATTTATAGATATCCCGCCCACCGTACCCAGTCAAGGGTATGTGGTTATATATAAATACGTCAAATTATAAGTCTATATATTAAATCAACGAGGTATCATTTAGTTAATATAAAACCCATTAATAGCCCATAGTCTAATTTCTACAAGTGTCGTTCTTTTATCCAAACCCCAATTATGGTACAAAGCCCAATTACCCAATTTTAATATTTAGCCCAACATCACGATTACTTCGATTTAAATAAGCATAATAATAACTTAGCTATGAGACATTAATTTAAAAAGGTTGAACATAACTTACAATGATTAAAAATAGCGTAGCGTTACACTGACAGAATTTCGACTTACACCCTTACAACATTCGCTAACATACCCTTATTAGTAGAATTTAAAATTAAAATTAAAATTAAAATATAATATATATATATATATATATATATATATATATATATATATATACGTTGAGTGAGAGATAGATGGAAAAGATATATATTCGATCACCAACTGCGAAATTTATAGGCATGTGGCCTGCTACCTACTGCCATGCGATCGCAAGGATTTCTCTCATCCAGGCCATACGATCGCATGGCCTGCTTTTCCAGGTCACATGTCTTTGTTTGCATTCTGCCGACGGTTTATAAATATATATATAATATATAAATAATTTTAAGAATTATTTAAATATTATATTATATTTATGTGCATAGTTGACTTGTAATTTTTAGTCCATTGCGTGTTGAGAGTTGACTCTGGTCCCGGTTCCGGATTTTCGAACGTCCTTGCGTACAATTTAATATCTTGTATTTTGCGTTTTGCGGCTTGTACTCTTGTAATTTTGAGACGTTTCTCACCAATAATTTGAACCTCTTTGATTGTACTTTGTACTTTTGAGCTTTTTGGTCGTTTGCGTCTTCAATTCATCGAATCTGTCTTTTGTCTTCACCTTTTATTATTTAAACGAATATCACTTGTAAATAGAACAATTGCAACTAAAAGCTTGTCTTTCTTGAAGGATAATGCTATGAAATATATGTTCGTTTTTAGCATTATCAAGAGTTAAATCATCTTTTACCAGGAAAAAAGTATCGGAGAAATGATCCAAACAAACTTTTTGCTTGGCAAGGAAAAATGCGTGACGGTAGACGGCGTAATTGGAACAGAAGGGAAGAAAGAAATGATGAAAGGGATCCAACTACTGAAATGCACATCAAAATTATATGGAATGAGGTGGAGGAAAATGAAATAGACGGAGAACGTAGGATGGAGAACTGGATGTATGCTCCAATCATATTTCACACTATTCCAAATTGGCGTCTTTCAGAGGAGCCTGTGGTTATCTCAGCTGTAATTGCAAACAGAAACATCACCCGCATCTATACTGATACAGGTAGTGAAGTAGATATTTTATATTTGCATTGTTTTAGCGATTATCCGTTCAGCGTGAAGGATAGGCTTCGCTACACGACCTTGAAAATTGATGGCATCACGGGAGAATCAATGAAAGCAGTTGGTAGAGTGAAGCTGGATGTAACATTGGGCACACACCCTTTAGTCCGAACAGAAATTGTGGACTTTACAGTTCTTGATGGCAGATCAAGATTCAATGCATTGTTTGGTAGGCGAACTCTTCGCAAATTTGGAGCAATTACTTCTACACCGCATGCAGAATTGCGGTTCCCAACACCAAATGGTGTGGCCGTAGTACACTCTGAGTACGTGGGACCTGCAAGAAAAAAGTCAGTTGTTTTTGAAGCTCAGGATAACTTTGTTAGGGGAGGACCGTCAAAACAGTTATTTAGCATAAATGATGAGAATGGGTATTTCAAACCATCCAAAAAATGGGAGCTTTAAAAGCAGAACGCAATACGCTGCACGGAGAACAGCATGTTAGCATTAACCGTGCAGAGCAGTTTGTTAATCATGTTTTTTATTTTCAATCAGTTCAGACAAAGCACAATACACTTTTTGTAGTTTTCTAATTGGGATTGATCACCCCACATGAAGATGTTGCACAAAATGTTGTATGTGCGGCAATCGAATATCAATAAAATTTTAATTTTTCTCACGCAAAGCGTTACGCGTTACGAATGTAAAGCATAGCATTCATACATACCACCATAAGGCAAGGCATTTTTATGCCCTCGATGGTAGAGGCTCTTGTGTCAACATTATAGACACAAGGGATCGGCTAGCATAAAGTGTTTACTTCGCTAGAGGGCACCGAGGCAAAAGTAAAGATCTCATAATGTCATGACATACAGAATGGTTTATCACAATGGCATAAATCCATTTATATTCTTGAAAATAGAAAAAATTAAATACAAGTGTATTTTGTAAGCCGCACAACACCTGAGCGCAACACGCTAAACGGAATACCAATGATTCTATACATAGAATTTTCTCCAAAAGCTTTATAAATTTTTATAACATAAAAATGGCATAACAGCATTATGATTGACTCACATCATACTTCAGAAATCGTGTGAGAATTCTCAAATACTTCTTTACAAAACAAATGCTCTTATACAGAACGGAGAGCAGATAAAAAGTTTGGTATATTCTTCATACAAAAATAACAAGGTTATACAAGTTTTGTTGAACAAAGAATAAAAAACAGATATACAATTTTAATTTGTATACATCATACCATTTAAGTAACAGTGCACCTCTGATTCATAAAGAGGTATTATGCATTACGAAAAATGGATGACGGATGACAGTTCAACACATGTATAAAATCAAAAATCAGTTCAAGGCAAAAGTCATTTCATATGATGTAATATATACAATCTAAGATTTCTGAAAGCTTCCATTAGTTAAACAGATAGATAGCAGATATATGTTAATCATAGAAAGCAACAAAGCATGCTAACATTAAACATAAGAACATAATATATATACAGCAAAAAGATGTTACATGTTGTTATTACAGATTAAATGTGTTTTCAAATAGGCACATCTAGAATATCCTTAACAGACACATCTTCCCTAGCACACATTTCTTCTAAAGAGTTAATCTTCAGAGAAGTGACTTCACCAATGGCCAACTGCAGTTTGGCACCATCATCTGGTTTGATGTGTTTTGCAATTGCAGCTGGTAAGGGGTTAGGTCTCACAGGAAGAGCATTCAAAATTTCACCCATAGTATCTGAAAGGTCACTTTCCGTAGATGACTCCAGATATCTATGAAAAGTCTGCCCAACAAGGGGACAGCTCAACACCCTTTGAACAAGAGCAGGGACACCAGCCTTTAACTCAACAAAATTCTTCTCAGCATTAGCAGCAGCAGCAATCTTTTCCTCTAACAAATAATTCTTTTCCTCCAACATTTTCTTCAATTCTTCATTATTCTTCAGCAACTTATCATTCTCTTCCATGAATTTTTCTTTCTCCACCCTTTCCGAAACACATTTTGTTTCCACCACCTGCAACAAGTCATCTTTCTTCTTTACAGCATCCTTTGCAGTTTTCAACTTCAAGTTGGCATCTTCTAAGTTAAGTTCAAGCCTCTTTGCTTTAGTAGCATTATGCACAGCATTAGCAACAATAGTCTCATGAGCTTTTTGCATTTTAAGATCATGAATCACATGTTGATTCAAGAGCACTAATGCTGCAGGAGTGGATTGATGACTTTGTTTATAAGTCATGGTGGATAGAGAGGAGGACAAATCAGTAATGGTGTTTACCTTCGTTGAATACAATGGTCATGATAAGAAAACAATTATCAGTAAAATGATGTTGATGGATCATAAATCTTATAAGGGTTACCTTCAGAAACTCAGCAAAACTATCAGATTTGTTGTTGGAATCATCAAGAAAAGCTTGTAGCCCGCCTAGTGGTATAGATGGTGGTTGGGTAGATGCAGAGGATTGTGTTGTGTCAGTCCCTTTAGGAGTATACAGAGTATTGAATGGAGGGGTTTCAAAAGATTCATCATCTTGAGTTTCTTCATCATCATCATCACTGTCATCTTCAACATCAACAGTCTTATTGCTCTCAGGATCTTTCCAAGTAGAAGTATCAACAACATTATCTTGAAGAACCAATCCTATAAAATGAAGAAACAGATAAATATACAATAGAGCTTCAACACAAATTATTAATTTAATTACACAGATACAGATAAGATACATACTTCTCTTTTTTGGGTTTTTAGCAGCTTCACCCGCTGGACGCTTCCCTTCACGTTTAGAGCGCCTTACAGACTTCTCGGCGCTAGACGGTTGGGGAGTAGTTTTAATAATTTCAACATCAGGAAATGGTTGAACAATACCACCATCTCCACCATCAACAGGCCGCTCTGGGCTCTTCAGTTGTTGCTCAAATTCAGCATCTTTGGCTTTGTCAGCCTCAATTTCAGCAGGGTTTTGGGCCATTTAGAAACTATCAAAGGATCTAGATTGGTCTTCTTAAAAGTTCTGTAAACCTGCATCTCTTCTTCTGCAAATAGGCAACATACAAAGCAAGCAGAAACATATATAAGAGAACATATACAACTCATGGAAACATAACAAAGAGCAAAATATATTAATAAAGGCGCCTACCACGGCCTTCCCAGTGCAGCACCGGCATATACTCAGCACGCCAATTGTTACTCATTTTACGGAGAACTAATATGGTTTCATAATCATTATATGAACTTTGTGGAAATTGAAATGTCTTCAAAGTGTCAAGAATAAAATTCTCATTATCAGATAACGTGATGGATTTGTTAACTCCTATGGTAGTTTTTCTCCATCCACGAACACATGCCCAGGCATCCTGAATAACCCTCTCATTGACAAAGAAATAGGGATCTTTCCAGTTTTTCAAGGAACTTTCCTTCACCCTAGTAAAAGCCTTATTTGGCTTACAGTCAAATGTATACCAGAATTTGCTAACTAATTTAGTCCTAAACAATTCATGAAAAATATTTACATTTGGGACTTCACCTACGGCATTACAGTACATTTCAAAAAGAATAATTTTTTGTAACCCTAATGGATGAATTTGACTAAGACCTCTTCCATAATGGGCAAGAATCTGTTGGAGGAAAGCATAGGGAGGAATACGAAGGTTTCCTACCGTTAATTGAAGTTTATAAAGAGTAATCATCTTCTTAGGAGGTTTATTCGCTCTATCGCTAGGCGACGGAACAATAGGGTTTAACAATCTCAGATATCTGTGTTTTCTACATAGTTCTTCTATATCGGCTTCAATGATATTGGAAGGGATGGTGTTAACATCACGATTATCTCTTTGAGAGGAAGTGCTGCTGGACTCAGCCATGGTAGTATGAAAAAATAAAAATTCAAACAGAAGAAAAGATGAACAATCACTGACCTTGCACTTAACATATTGCTAAAATGAATAAAATGCAAGATATCTTCACAGCAAATAATCTGTTTTCAGAAGAGAAAAAAGGTGAAAGGACCGGGCTATTTATAGTCAAGCAAATTGATAATAAAGGGATGAGATTGAGACACGTATATGGGCTAGATTAATTGGACAGCAATTTAAATTTTGAAAATAAAACAAAAATATTTTGGGGGCAATTTCATAATTGATAATGTGACGTCAGCACAGAGAAACAGACGGCTACAGCAGTTTTGTGTCTTCGAGGAAAAAGGCATCTTTTATTTTTTAGTTTAATGATTTTTTTTTACAAAAATAAAGACATTAAACTGGGGGGACTTAATGGTGTATCCTAGGGGATACACGCATAACAACACCATTTTTATACAGAAAAATGGATCAAGCGACACTAAACATAACGAAATTTAGCGGTTTTCAGTATTTACCGTCCAACGTTCAGCAGGACACCCAGCATCAAGCGTAAGCCCTGCAGGCAGCTTCTATGCTTAAGCCCTTTAATTCAGCGCGTGAATGGCACACAGCCACGTCAGCACACGCCACCGACATTCCGGATACTTCACGTAACAGAACCATTCAGTGATTGACACGTGTAACCCGTGAATTTCGAACATTCTGCGCCTATAAATAGACCCCATGGGTCACCACATTTCACATCATCATTATTCTGATCTAAACTTCAGTCAGAGAGAAGTACACTTTTTCTCACACACATTTCTTTCTCACTCTAAATATATATTAGCCGCTTAGCAGCAATACGCTATACGGATCGATTTTAGATTGATCCTCAGATTGATTGAGGCCACCCCACAGATTACTCATCCGTGTTCCGGGTCTGCAGAGATTATTTCTTGAGGGCAAACAACAATCAACAGTATACGCCACACGCTGAGCAGCTATTGTTTTGTACTGGTACCTTACAGCCGCTATACGGAAAATCATACCAACAGTCACCAAGTCCCATTAGGAGATGCTCCTCCCTAATACATGTGTCGGAATTTTGAGTATACGTATATTGAGTATATGTAATGCTCAGTTTATTTAAATGACTTATGTGACTAAGTGTGCTTTATAATATCTATAAAAGGTCATTAATTATCTAGCATGATTTGTGAACTTTAAATATGATGAATGATTGCTTTCTTGAGATGAACTTAATGTTCACATATGCTTATTTATCCCTTGATGGCATTATACTTCAATGGTTAATCAATGCATCATATTTGATCTCAAAGGCATGACATGTTAATATTGATACTTGGATTATTTAAGCTTAATTAAATATATGTTTTCTTGAGTCAAATAATCACATGTATTCTTTCAAGATTAAATGTTGACATATGCACGAAAGTCTTACAAAAATATTTTTGGAAGGTTGCTATTTATCAAAGAACAATGACATCAACTTACCTCTTTGGTTGTGCAAGCTTATGTCAAAAGAAAACCAAGAAAAAGATACCTCCATCTTTGGATGGAAAGCCAAAAATGAAAGACTTACTCATTTAGTTGATGTTAATTCACTTTCAAGGAATAAATCCAAAAGACTTCAAGTATGTAGTACATGGCTAGTAAAATGATGTCATCAAAAGGAAGAGACAACATTTGTTCGTTTCTCTTTGGTCTCTTGCTCTTGTCAATGGAAAATGGAGAAAACTCATCAACGGTTATTCAAAGGAAATAAGAAGCAAGTCAAAAGATGTGATCCTTCTAACGTGCTTTTGTAGGTTCCATATTGAGTAAAGAAGTCAAGAGGATCAAAGACAAAAATAAGTTTCAACGGATATAATTCAAATGAGGTTTTTGATCTATAAAAGCAAAGGCTTGAAGACATATGCAACTCACCTCTTTCTTACATACTTTCATATACAAATCAAGATGATCTCTTAAGCTTCAACTACATATCATTTGACAGATCATGAGAAAGAGAAAGAGAGATTCTACATAATTAGTAAAATCATGATATAAACTTTATGCTTATTATTTGTATTCTTAAGTTTACTTGTGAATCATTTCCTTGAGGTGATCAAGGAAGTAGATTAGTTCTTGTAATAAGAACACCAATTGACTTAGTGATTCTTCTTCCTTAAAGGGATCTTGGAGGATGATTATTACAATTGGGAATTGATACTTGTCCAAGGTGAAGACAAGTTTAATATAAGTAAGTTGGTGTGGCTTATTAAAGAACTATTGGTGTAATCGGATCTCCATCGGATTTGGAGAAAAGCTAGTGAAGCTAACTCTCGATTAGTGAATCGAGAAGTGGATTAAGATAGATTAGTTAACATTCACCAAAACAACTATAAATCTTTGTGTTTGAGCACTTTACTTTATTTCATATATAGTCAAACAAACACAAGCGTGCTATTTTGTCAAAACTAGTATTTTAAATTTGAAACAAAACAACATCATTGTTGAACATAACTTGCACAGTCGAATTATCGGGCGACCATAGAGTCGACCGTGGTATCATCTAAACCAAAAAAAAAAAGTTTTAATAAATTGTTTCGGAACTATTCACCCCCTCTAGTTCCTACAATATATATATATATATATATATATATATATATATATATATATATATATATATATATATATATATATATATATATATATATATATATGTATTAAAGAATGAGTTTGAAGTCTTTTATATCTTATTTGAAGTGCTAATTATTGATGTTTGATGTCTTTTAAATATTACGAAGTAAATATATTTATTCTTTGTTTCTTTTATAGCTTGTTTGAAGTGCTAACTAATGATGTTATTTTGGTATATAAAGTACATCATTTGCGTTTATCGTTTTTGTCACAATTTTATGTTTCTTATATATTCTGTGAGTTGACGATCTCTTCCCCCGATATAAATATTCAAGTTCTGCCACTAGTTCAATGCCTCTTAGATTTTTTTTATTCGATCAACATAAACATTAGGGATCTATGTAACCTTATCGAATCGTTCGCCATTGGAATACCGTGACCATGCATCTCCCCCATTGGGTCCCACGAGAATTAATCTGTTTGAAGCCGCAACAAAATCAAAAGACAATGAGTCCGCTAGCATCTTTTTCGACAATGAAACATCAACGATTTCGTTCGCCCATACTTGAACACTTGAGGGGACCGAGGATTCAAGATCAGCTTCAATCATCTCGTGTACATGCTTCACGCTTGTAAGTTCCTCGAAAGAGAAAAAAGACCCGATATTTTGAAGATAGGTTGAGACCGGAGCTACCATCAAAACTCTACCAACACAGCTTGCAACTTTCTCGACGCTATGGAATGACACGTACAACGCCGAAATATCTCTAACTTTGATCCACACAAATCTTGCAAAGGATCCCACTTTATCGGTGAAACTAACCAAGACAAAATTCAGAATATATCTAACTTCGATTCAGTTGGATTTGTTACTTCTCAAATGGTACAAGGTTTTCATGTTGACATGTATTATTTGTGAAAGTGTAATGTTTTCCTTTCTCAAAGTGTAGTTTTTAGTTTTAGTTTCATTTCTTGTTTAGCAGATGGTTAGAGGTTGGAGTGTGTTTGTTTAATGATTTTTAGTCATTCTGCTTGATTTTTGTTGTTGTCAATCGATTATACTTTTGTGGGCTTTACATCGGGATTTTTTTTTAAAATGGTAATTATTTTGAACCAACTTTAAGAAATGGAAAATACGAATTTTTTGCTGCAAAAATGGTAAAACCGAAGTTTGGAACTTCAGTTTTGCCATTTCCGAAGTTTCAAACTTCGGTTTTGGGTGGTCTGTCAGCAGAAACCCTAATCCGAAGTTTGGAACTTCGGTTTTGCAGGCTTTTCAGCAAAATCGAAGTTTGAAACTTCGATTTTGCAGTCTGCATCATCAGTCACAATTATGGACTGAAACCTGCAACCCTAGTCTCAATTATGGACTGAAACCTGCTAACCTATCATGTCAAAATCTGATTTATCATCTTTTTTCATTTATTTAGATCACCCTCATCATGGACTCAAACACAAACATCACCAAGAACACAATTCAAGCATTTCAAAGTCAGTTTCAAACACCAACAACACAATTCAAACTAATCTTAATCAGTTTCATACATCAATAATTACAAAAATGTCTATAATTCGTCCATTCATGGTTCATTTTCTTTGGGGAGGCCAAATTTCATTCCAAAATGGTTGGCTTACTGGTGATAACACAACGATTAGAAGGAGTTTTGTGTTGACAACCAAGGTTAACTGTATGCAATTAAACCAACTAGCGTATAATTATGTAGGTGTGAGTCAAAGATCACACACGTTAAAAATGTTCTTGTGGGTTCTTTTCAATGGAAATGAATGGAAAATGAACTTACTGATGATAACACTTTGGAAACAATATATTTTTTTTCTCAGAATGATCCAAATTATGAGGCTCAAATTGAAATTCAGTTTGAGGAAGTTTTTTCAACCACCCAAGGTTCGGGTTATATGGATCTTATTCAAACTTTGGAGGGTGGTCCATCAACATCAAACTACCATTCAACAGTTGTTGAAGATGAACAAGAACGAAGAGACAAAGTAGAAAATGTAGTAGACCCAGAAGATGGTATGTCTACTGCAACCGAAGATACAGTTTCTAAATATAGCCTTGAAGATAATGTTTCCGATGACGAAGGTAGAGAGGAGCAAGTGGAACCACAAATGGAGGCTGCCCCAAGTTCACGTTTCGGGTTTGTTAATGAAGGTGAGGGTAGTAATAGTTTTCCATTCGATGACGACCAAGAAGTTTCATGGGTTTTTTATGATAAGGAGATCGGTATTATTTCCAAAGGAATGGTGTTCCAGAACAAATCCGAACTTATTTATGCTGTTCGAAAATGGAATATACACCATAATAGAGAAATAGTTGTTACACAAAGCAAGTCGGGTTATTGGCAAGCACATTGTAGAACAACTAGCTCAAGTTTTAAGGGTCCACAAGAAAGATACCATTGTGCCTGGAGTGTTAGTGGTTCGTCTCACAATCGATCTAAGGTATGGAAAATAACAAAATGGAAAGATGAACACACGTGTTATGGACACGTATCAGAAAACAACAAACGTTGTTTAACCTCTAGCTTAATTGCTACTGAAATTGAACATCAACTATGTGTGAACGTTGCTTATCCTGTTGCCAACATCCAAGCCCAAATAAAAAATACATGGCATGTGGATATCCGTTACGGCAAAGCATGGAACGCTAGGCATATTGCAATCGAACGATTGTTTGGAACTTGGGAAAGTAACTTTATTCATTTACCAAATTATATAAATGAATTAGTTACTACCAATCCAGACACAATTGTTGTGTTTGAAAATGGACCTGAAATTTATGAAGGTTTCGACACCTTTAAATTTGTGTTTTGGGCATTCGGTCCAGCCATTAAAGCGTTTAAACTGTGTATTCCAATGATTTGCATTGATGGCACCCATTTGAAAGGTAGTTATAAGGGTAAATTGTTAACAACGGTTGCCAAAAATGCTAATAATAAAATTTTACCCATTGCCTTTGCCCTAGTTGATGAAGAAAGTAACGAAAGTTGGTCTTGGTTTTTGCAAATGCTCCAAGAAAATGTTATTGGAAACAAAAAGTTGTGTGTCGTCTCTGATCGACACCAAGGTATCTTACATGCAATGGGTGCTCAAACATATGGTTGGGAACATAGGTACTACTTGCGCCACATTCGTAGCAACTTGTTGAGCAAATACACTAAAGTGATATCGCTCAAACACTTGTGTTGGACAGTCGGTTCAACAACTAATCAAATATTGTACAAGAATGCTTTCAGAGCCATCAAACAAGCTAGTGTGGAGGCTTGGCAATATTTGCAAGATGCTGATGTAGGTAAATGGACTGTGTATAGGGACAGTCAGAGGAGTCGTTGGGGTAACACAATGACAAATATTGTTGAGTCCCTCAACAATGTGTTCCGTCATGCCCGTATGATGCCGATCAAAGCGTGTATCGAATATACATTTGATTACACCAGACAACACTTCTACGATCAAAGTCGAGAATCAAGGCTATGTAATTCACCACTTTCGAAGAACATGTTTAACGTCTTTAATGAACGGGCAAAAAGAGCTCAACGTTACAAAACAACATGTTATCACGAAGAACAAGGTATCTACAAGGTTCATTCAACTTTTCAAAGAAGTGGTGAAGGTGGCACCGATTACACAGTGGAGTTTAAAAAGAAAAGGTGTTCTTGTGGTATTTGGCAACACCAAAGATTACCTTGCTCTCATGCGATTTCCGTATGCAGCCATCTAAACGAGGATATAAATAAACAAATCAGTAAAAAGTATACAACTCCTATATGGAGAGAGCAATATAGCGATCATTTTAATCCATTAAGAGATGCGAGCTACTGGACACATATAGAATGGAAAATTATGGCCGATCCATCAAGATTGATTAAGCACAGGGGCGGAAGCAATCAAAACGTATGAAAACCAAATGGATGAACGTGAAAAGCAAAATCCAAAGTGTGGTATATGCAGGACTGAAGGTCACAACAGGAACACTTGTCCACGTACTAGAAAGCCATAGGTTTTCATTAGTAATTTGTTGTATTTAGTTTGTTGTCCTTTGTTTCTTGCACTTTGTCTGTTGTAATCGCTAATTCTGTTTATGAATAAAAAGGTGTTGTTGAAATAATAAAATTGTCATGTTACCAATCTTATTCAAGTTACTAATCTATTACAAGTAACTTTAATTTATAAAAGGTCTAGGTGCATAATAGTATTCACCATGACTATCATACATCGTATCGAACTCTAGTGCGTCTTCAAAAACTCCAAATAAAACATACAACTCGATATTTTCTGAAAATATACACGCTTTCCCTACTAATGTATACCATTCTTCATCATAGCACATTGCTTCGGCTTCACTTGCTCCTGCTTTGTAGTAGTATATGTCCATTGAACGTGGATTCTTTGGTAGCTTTTCTCGAAGAAACTCATTCAACTTCTCCATATTAAAGCCCCGAACATCTACGTTATCAAACGTCATTTTAGGCCCTTTAGAGAGTTCCGTTTTACCATCATTCCATTCAAAATCACAACCATGATACACGTAAATTGATACGTATTTCGGATTCATTTTTTGTTATGTATTTATGAAACAATCACATATCACTTTTAAAAGCCCAAATCTACAAATAACCGAAGTTTTAAAGTTCGGTTTCAGACCTATCAGAAAAAAGCATGCAAAACCGATGTTTGAAACTTCGGTTTGTCAGGTACTAGACATGTCATAAAAAGAAATTACTGTTACCTTTTACTGTTCGGCAGCTTTTACTGAAACCGAACTTTAAAATGCCAGTTTTTCAATTTTAACTACACTATATAAACCGACATCTATTACAACAAACGGATGTATCACTCTCTTCTCCCTTCTCCAAACATAAATTTTAATTTTGTAAACATGTCACCAATTCCTGTTCAAATTAATGTCTATTGGAATGGGCAGTTTTCAACACAAAAAAAGTTTTACTATGGGTACAAATATAAGTACTTTCAAAATGTGGATGTTAGTCAGATGACAACAATTTTGAAGGTGTTTGAGTGGCTCGAAGAAAACTTAACGGTTGAACATTCGGGCGTGATGTTTTGGAATGAAGGTAAAGGAAAATTTGAGCATCTTTGTGAGGAAGTTGAATGGATTATGATAAAAAAAAAAAAAAAACGAAGCAATTGTGAAAAAACCAACCTCTTCCATTGCATCTAATTTAATTATGTGTTAAATTTCTATGTGTTGTTTTAAATTATGTATTTTTATTTTCAAAAAAATGTAACCGTGATTCTGATATTATTAAAAGTGTTGTTCAAAAAATTTGTATTTGTATCTTAGGGTATGAAACTGTAAATTAACTATCAAAACCAAGTTATTAGCGTAATATTAGTGTATGAAACTGTAAATTAACTATCAAAACCAAGTTATTATATATTTTTAATGTAATATTATCGTATGAAACTGTAAATTAACTATCAAAACCAAGTTATTTCTTAAATGGGTGTTTAAAAAAAAAAAAAAACCAAAACCGAGGTTTGGAACTTCGGATTTGGGCAAAACCGAAGTTCCAAACTTCAGATTAGCGTTTCTGCTGACAGACCACCCAAAACCGAAGTTTGAAACTTCGGAAATGGAAAAACCGAAGTTCCAAACTTCGGTTTTACCATTTTTGCAGCAAAAAATTCGTATTTTCCATTTCTTAAAGTTGGTTCAAAATAATTACCATTTTTAAAATAAAAAAAAATCTTTACATCGGTCTGATGACATGTTTCACTTTTATTATATTTAATTTCACATTTTTTGTCAAAAAAGCTAATACTTGGCAATTATTTTTCGCAAGTAAATAACTACTTGCATTAATCATGTTTACTTGATCTAAGTCAGGTGGTTTCTATAATTAGTTCGAACTCGAACATGTGACTGAAGCGGAAGAAGTTATTTGAAGATTGAAAAAGCTACTCGAAAAAGTTATAAGGGTTTGTTTACCGTAACTCTGACAAAAATATTTAAGATAATTGAGTTAAGTTTTATCTAGGTTCGCGTTTAGATAGTTTAGATTGGTTGTGGTGCGCTTTCTAATAGCAAGACTAGTCGTTTTGTAACTTGTAAGAACTATTTAGATTCTTTTCATCATTGGATGAAAGGTTCTGGTGTTATATACTATCGGTTTTTCGAAAAATAAAAAAGTAAACATGATTAAAGACAACAAACACGATACACCGATGTCATCAAACAATTAAAAAAAGTGAATAAAGAAGCAATATATGGAATCTTGGTTTAAATGCAATAATATAAAAATCTCAAGTTATAAGTGGTTGAGATCTCGTTTGGATCATGGAAAACATCAGAAATCACGTGATTACATACTTTGCACAATATTTGAGGCTTCAACCTTTGACTTTAGATTTTAGAAGATGCGTTGCTTGGTACCATGAATTACTTGCTGTATGATCCTCCACTTAAAGTTATTCTTTCGATTAATTTGGTAATAGGAACAATTCTTTGGTTAATTTCACTGTATTAAAAAAAGAAAAATACATTGACTTTTTTTGTTTATTGTAACTTGTTAACTGACAGCTTCATCGTTTAGTTGAAAGTGAAATATAAACAACAAATCGTTAAATAATTTTATAAAGAATTCATTTTTTGTAGAAGATGTATTATATACCTATATCTAAAAGGTAAATTCGAAATGAATAGTACTATTCATTTTTTACTTTTCGCAAATTTAATCCCTTAACTTTTATTAAAATACAAATCGAACTCCCCCACTTTATACGTATATTTTTCCCCAAATTTCACAAGCTTAACCCCCTAACTTTTATTAAAATACAAAACGAACCCCCACTTTACTAACTTTTTTTGTTGTTGCTAATATTCAATTTTCACAAACTTAACCCCCTAACTTTTATTAAAATACAAATCGAACTCCCACTTTATACGTAAAGTTTTTTTTACCTATATCTAAAAGGTAAAGTTGAAAGGAATAGTACTATTCATTTTTTCACTTTTCGCAAACTTAACCCCTTAACTTTTATTAAAATACAAATCGAACCCCCCACTTTATACGTATATTTTTCCCCAAATTTCACAAGCTTAACCCCCTAACTTTTTTTAAAATACAAAACGAACCCCCACTTTACTAACTTTTTTTTTTACTAATATTCAACTTTCACAAACTTAACCCCCTAACTTTTATTAAAATACAAATCGAACCCCCACTTTATACGTAAAGTTTTTTCAAACTTCACAAACTTAACCGACTAACTTTTATTAAAATACAAATCGAACCCCCACTTTACTAACTTTTTTTTTAAATAAAACCCGAACACTAAAAGAAGCAACTTTCACAAAAGGAACAACCCTTCAATGTTATGTCGAAAAAAATTCTTTTTTACAAAATAGATCAAGACTTTTTTTTAACTCGCATTCAAAACGGAGCCCCCGGCGCGAAGTGAGGGCTCCACAACTAGTTAAAACTATAAAGCTTCATGTTCAACTTGACTACTTGAACTTCACACAAAATAATTTTATACAAATGTGGTCGATCAAGAGAATCAATGTATTAGATCACTCTCAACGGTCATGCTTGGGAGCCATCCTCCTCCATGTTATTGAGGGCGCCGATGATATTCACCATGCTATATGCCGCCCTCTAGTACTGAATCTCAATCGCCCTCCAATATTTCTTCCAATAGCATGTTTGAGGACGTGGTAATCGGTCAAAATTAAGCGTTTGTAAAAATCAAACGGATAGTTTTTTTATCTCACTTTACTTTATATATTTAACACTTCCAAACCAAAATAAAAACAAAACACTTCCAACACTCTCAATACTTTCAACATTCTAAACACTCTCAACACTCATCATACATTTTATTTATAAACGCCTAAAAAATCTTCATTAAAAAAAAAATCAAACGATCAAATCGATACACAATGAAGTAATAATTTTTTCAATCACTACTTGAATCCCAACTGTACAACTCACCTTCCGGGTCATCTTCGAACCCAAATCAAGGCATGGGGTTTGCCTCATACGCATCACAATCACCCGGTTTTACTCATCCTCAACAATACACTGATTATCCTCCTCATCAACCATTCGTTAATCAACCTTATCAACAATTTGTTCATCCTCAACAAAAATATCCTCACCAACAATTCCCTAACCAACATTCTCAACAAACAATTTGACAACCTATCTTTCAACAAACACCTTACTCGAGTTCCAACACAAATTCCAACGGGTACCGAATCCGATGATGAAGAAGTAGAAGCCGTTCAAGAAACTCAACCCGGAGAAGCTGAAGACGAAGTTGAAAGTGACGCGAGAGGAAATAGGGAAAAAAGTGAGATGCAAAAAAGTGGCGTGATCGGACGAGGAAAATATGCTGTTGGCTAGGGTGTGTATACCCATACCCCATATAGGTGGGATTGGGTATTGTTGTTGTTGTTGCTTAGTTGTGGATACAATCCTCCGAACTATCAGGAAAGGGTCAAACAAAAGATTAATTTTGGGGTTATATCCGAGAAACATACAATTCGCAAGGGTGGGAAAAACGTCGAGTCGATTAAATCTCGGGAAAATGGAGCAAGATGTTGAAAGATATCAAGATTTTTATCGGCCATTACACAAAGCTTGAAAAATATTGGGAAAGTGGGACAACGACGCCGATATCATCCAAAGTACGCACCACACATTTAAGGAACAAACGGGTCGTAAATTCATTTACGAGGATGCGTGGAGAGTTCTCAAAGATTGTGCTAAATTTTTTAACATTCGAGGGCGTCGTGCCCAAGAGAAAGAACCCGATCGAATTACCCTCGCCACTTGTGATTGGACCGGGTGAAGGTTCGAACCAAGGTCAAGGTGTGGATCCGCATCATTTTCAGAAGTTATTTCGAGAGGAACATCTACGTCATCCACCGGGTCGTGCAAGTACCAAGAGTCAAAGGAGTTCGACGTCATCCGATGCAGCCTCGCGTTTGTCTTCCGAGGAAGCCCTTGTATCGTTGATCGAAGCCGCTTGTAAGTAACTAGAGGGGGGTGAATAGTTATTTATTTGAGTTTTATAAAGTTTTCGATTTAGAACTTGAAATGACTATAGTGAGATTTGATTTGTTTGTTAACAAGTAATGCAAAGTAAAAGGATAGGGGATAAGATAACAAACACGGAGATTTATAGTGGTTCAGGAAGATGTTAACTAATCTTCCTTAATCCACTCCTCAATTCTAACGAATTGAGAGTTTGTTTCACTACAATACTCCAAACTCGATGGAGTGTCCGGATACAACACTAGCTCCTCGATAAGCTGCCACTTATGAACCCTTACATCCATTTGAAGAATTCACAATCACCAAATTCTCTTACCACAAGATCCTAATGCTCCAACTAAATGAAACCCTCAGCTATCTTCTAGATCCCTTTAAGAAGATAGTTTACAAGTAAACTTATAACTAAGTTTACAATCCCTCTTGCTAGAATCATTCTAAATAGATTACAATAATATTTGAATGATATCAGTAAATGTATGAAAATGTAAGTGCAAGAGGTGAGTCTTCAAATGCCCCAAGGCTTGGCTTTTATAGGCAAGAGAAAATCAAACCCGGCACCATGCGGCTCACCTCACGTTCAATCGTGGGTCGACCGTGCAGGTCTCTAACCTCTGAATTTATAGCCGCTTGAGACCTTTAATTTTGTCATTTTCCCTTGTTGGATGGCTGCAATTAGAAGCCAAAAACATCTGAAAAGATATGTATCACCCCTTTTATCTTGGATGTATTCTTGGAAGTTGACATAGGCTTGAAAGAGGAAAGCCCCATTGTACTTCTAGTGTGTCATTGATTACCCTTTATGGTAAATGCAGAATTTTGATCTTTTGACAAACCACAAGCTTTCAAACTTCATATCACAAGTCTTCAAGGCTTTTGTCAACATTTAATTGCAAGTATATGCATTCGTTGGTCACTTGTAACCCTCCAAATAATACCCATTTGTTTTACATGAAGACTTCTAGGAAGTTACACTAATCACATATTAAGCATGTAAGTAATGCTTAATGATTAATCAAGTGGAAAGCATCTTATTAGTTGGGACTTTAATGACCATCCTAAGCATGTCTACATTTATTTTAGATTTAAAAAGGATGACTTGCAAAGGGACATTTAGCAACAGTTATGTGTTTAACATTAATCACACGCTAAAGTGTCATTAAGACGTCATTAGGTGAGATTAAGCGAGATTAACATCCTAGAGACCAAAACTCTTTTGGATATGAAGGGGGCAACTATTTTAAATATGTTGAAACATGTTTCGTGAATTATTGATGCCCCGAAGTGGTCAAACTTTATTTGGTCAAAAATTCAGACAGAGAGAACTGCGGTCGACCCGCGGTTGACCGTGGAGTCGATCGTGCACCTTGTTTCTCAGAACCACATTACAAAACATCCAAGTTCTAACCTGCGATCGGCCTTGGACCCAGCCGTACATATCCTGAGTTTTTCAAATGATTCTTTTGACTTGTTTATTATGTGTATTGGTCGTTTTTTAGAGATCATGTAAGCTCGTGAACTTGTGTTGTTCTATACGCTTTTAAGCACATTAGACTTGGTTTCATCCTCAAAACAAAGTGGTTAACATTTAAATATTATCATTGGATCACTAACCAACACCGCCAATGCTACAAAGCGGACTATGGAAATGATACACGACGCGACCGAGACCCGTGTAATTTTGGATAATTTAACGTTTCTCACCCAACTACGTACACTCAACTTGACTCCCCAACAACGCGATTTGGTATTCAAAGCCCGATCAAAAATCCAAAGGAAATACCAAAATGCGTTTGACTTATCCGACGAAGAATAATTTTAATTGTTTTATGTAGTTTTGTTTTTAATTATGTCTTTGTAAATAATATGTAATCGTATCTTTGTTGTTTAATAAATGTGATGTTCAAAAACAATTAGTACATGTACAATTATTATTATTTATTTGTTAGTTAATAATAATAATAATAACAACAATAATAAAATTTGAGAAACTATGTCATGGTTGGCAATGATAGTGTCATGGGAGGAAATGGGAGGAAGCGGTGAGGAAGGTATAGAGAAAAAGCTGATGTGACACTGAAACAATTTGAGGAAGTATATGTCATTATTGGAAGTGGTCTTAAAAAATTAAAATATCGATTAAAGTTGCATTAATGTCAAACGTAAATCATTTCCTAAGTTTTTACTTGAATATAAACAACTATGGAATAGAAGCTTTATACAAAATGACTCTCCAATGCCTCTAATAAACGGTAGAAAACGATAGAGATTTTAACTTACAAAAGTTAAGCCTAGGAAAAAAGTATGGCGAGGAGTCGAGAAATTTTAACGTCGACGGCGTTTGAAGCGCTTCGGTTCAGTTTTATGTCTTCTTTCGGGGTGTTTTTTGTTTTTGTGGTGTGTTTTGGTAGTTTGTAGTAGTCGTACGGTTAGTTTGTCTTAGGGTGTGTTTGATAAAACTGAATGATTTAGTGCTGAATGGTTCAGAATCTGAATGGTTCATAGCCTCTGAATAAAGATTGCTCTGAATGAAAATAAGCTGTTTGATAATCATTTAGAATGAACGATATAAACTGAGTAAAACTACCTTATTAACGTGTTACATTAATAAAAGATTTAATATAGTACTTGTTAGTTAAGTGATCAGGATATGATTTCAGGACAATATTACAGAAAATTTAGGATCTTAATGGTTAAGAGAGTGTTTCTGCTCTGAATGATTCAGCATTCAGTGTTGAACCATTCCATTAAGAGGTAAACAAACGCACCCTTAGTGTCCTTTGTAGTTGTGGTTCGGGTTATTTGTAGGTTTTTTATATTGTTTGGTCGTTTAGTATGGGTTAGTTGGTCGGTTTGATTTTGTGTTGGACGTTCGATGTCGGTTTGTTTGAATCTTATTTATGTCTTCATCGTTTTATAAAGTCTCTTTTGTTAAATAAAGCTCTAGTTTATCGTAGAAAAAAAAAACCGAAAGAGACATATCGACTCTTCCCTTTTAGTATGTATAATATTTTTTGGGAAAAAACTCAAAAACTACATATTGACTCTTTCTTTTTAGCATATATAACTAGGAAAAAAAATTGGCTCGCGCGTTGCTTCGGGCGTATTTGAATATACGTTGGTTAATACCTAGTATACCTAATGGGCTGCACGTTTTTAACGTCTTATATGAAAGTAATGCCAAGTGAAAACTGAGGGGAAAATGCGAAAATAGAGGACAGAAGGGGTCAAAGTAAGGTCTCAATAAGCTCGAGGTGAATAGAAAAATAAGCCGTCAAAGATGTCGATGGGTTTGGGGTTATAACCCAAAAATTTTAGCGTTTTTTTTAATCATCCGTTTTGAACGTAGTTACGTGTTAGGACCCCAAAGTTGTATAATGTTAATGTGAAATAAGCTTAAATGATGGTTCCTTAGAAGAGGGCTATATAAGGAACCTAAGTAGTCCTAATTAGATAGTCATTGCATTGTAACTGAGTTCTAGAAGCTGTGGAATGTAAATCTTATTGATTCACTCTCATACCGAGTCTCCTTTACACTTACCGAATCTCATTCTAACTTGCCTTTTCTTCTAATCTCAACATGATCTGACCTATCATTTGGTATCAGAGCTTCCAGGGAGTGATATTACATCACTAGATCGATCCAGAGATTGAAGATTACATAATCTGAGCACTCTCGGTGTATTGAATCAGATTCGGTATAATCGAATCTGATAATCTGACGTTCAGATTCTTGAGATAAGTTCAGCGAAGGTGTATTAGGTTGCTTAGAAAGAGTTTCAATCATCATTACAGCTTTTTAACATTAATTATGAAGAATCAAGTTAATTTTTAGAGTTCGTGGCTAAAACTCTCGGTATTCATCATTTCCAGCTTGATTCTGTAGTTTAGTAAAGGTTTGAGGTTTCAGTTATGATCGTGAGGTGTTAAATCACATTTCTGACGGTTTAATTTCTTCAATTCTTCAAGTTTTAAAGATTTGATCTACATTCGGTATCGTACCTGCCATACCGAATTTGCTTCAAAGCTATTAATTCTCAATCAGTGTTGCAGATTGTGGTGTGTTTGTGATTCTATCACATTCGGTTTGGTCATACGCAGCTAATTGGTGTGATTTGAGAAAGGATTCGTTTGAATTCTAAGTTTTCATACTTAGACTCGGTATTGTCAACTGCTACAGTTGACATTCGGTATCCTACACATTCGGTATCTTTGATATTTTGTGTGATACTAACTTGTTTCCTTGTGCAGCAAGGTTATAGAATCTAATTCAAAGGAATTGAATTGTGTTTGAATTCAAATTCATACAAAATCTGACTACCGAGTCAGATACCGAATCAGAATCTTGGTATCACTTAATTCATTGGTTATAAGTGTTCTCAGGCTACAAATCTTGTGGTTACCGAATCTATACTGAATCTGGGTGTGTTACTTGTATTTCTGATCAGTTTCTGATACAGAATCTGGTTTACCAAATCTACTACAGTACAAAATCTGTACCGAATCTGCTACAGTACCGAATCAGATACCGAATATGACATTTTTGTTAGATTGTTGTGATTTTTCATCCTAGATTTGTGTAATACCGAATCTTTACCAAATCTACCTCATTTTCAAGATGTCTACTCAAGATACTTTGATCATTGGATCAGATTCCCGTCCTCCAGTGTTGTTTGATGGCAAGTACACTCAGTGGCTTCACCGAATCACTCAGTACATAGACTATAAGGGTGAGAAAGCAAAGCACATATGGGCTTCTCTGAGAGATGGCATAGTTGTAGATTATCATCCGGATACTGGTATGCCAATTCCAGTCTATGAAGTTTCTGGTGATAAACGTGAGAGACCTCAGGGTGACATAGAGGAAAAGAACATTGTTATGCAAGCTATCCCGTATGAGTTGTTTGAAAATGTTGATAGTAACACCACTGCAAAAGATATATGGGATGAGATCAAACGACAGCAAGAAGGTTATGACATATCAGATGTTACTAAACTGAAAAAGGCTCTGGGATTTTATGAAGATTTCAAGCAGGAACCTGATGAACCACTCAAGGATACCTACCGTCGTTTCAATGGTGTTCTCAATGAGTTAAAAAGGTGCAAGATTATAAAAGTAAATGCTGAAGTCAACATGAAATTTTTCAAAAAGCTCAATGTTGATTGGCTTCCTTATGGAACCATTGTTCGATCTATCAAAGAGATTGACAAGTTGACTATTCATGAGTTTGTTGGAGTTCTTATGCATTACCAACCTGAAGTGTCTAAACTTCAAGAAGGAAGGAAAGAGTCATCTCCAAGTGATCCTCTTGCTCTCATTGCCAAAAAGAAGAGCAAATCATTTATGTCTTTCAAAAGTTTGCCCAAGAAAGTGCTTGTTGAAGAATCAACTGATTCTGAAGAGTTGAATCTTTCTGATGTTGATGATTCTCACCTTGAGTAAGTCAAAATGGAAGCCATGTTCACAAAAGCCTTGAACAAACACAAGTTCAAAGGTAAATCAAGCAATCAACGCAAGAACTCATCGTCTTCCTCGTATAACAAGAAAGCTGATCACTCAAAACAACAACAACGTGCTGATGATTCCAAGAAGGATGAATCAACCTGTTTCAATTGTGGCAAAGCTGGTTGAAACAACTCAACCCGTATTTAAACCGGCCCATAAAATTTTTTTCTTTATAATTCATTAACATTTAGGTCCCAATTATGTTTCCAAAAACATCTTTAACAAAATAGTAAGTTCGATAGACTTTTGAAACATTCAATACATAGTTTAAATATCCGATCGGGTAAACCCGACCCGACTATTTTAATGTCCAACAAAACCGAGCATGGTCATTGGGGATATGCTACCCAATCTTAATCGATCCAAAAGCACATCTTCTAAAGCAAACTACGCAAGTCCACTAGTCCCCACGCTTACCCGAGCCAGATCCTCCATGCAAATCTATAAAAATGTAAACAACGAGAGGGTAAGCTAACGCTTAGTGAGTGAGAATATACTACATACATATATATGCATAAAATGGACACGCCACACAAGTAATCAAATAACGCATAACGGAGCATCCAAGCATAAAGGCAAGCTAAGCTATGCATACCGTACGATCACTAAGTATCAAGCTAATAATAACATCAGGTATAAGTTCACCAACAACGATGTAAACAATGCCAATAAGCTACACCCAGAGGGTTAGCTACAACACAACAATACGATGAATATAAACAATATACAAATGTCCAAGGTTAACCCCTTAACCCAAATACCGGAAACGACTACCAATTACCAACATGAAGATTGGCCGAACTACACGAGCCTTAGTAAATCCGCATCCACACGAGACTACTGTCTTCAATACCACAACAAACATCGAGGTTGGCCGAACTACACGAGCCTTAGTGAATCCGCAACCACACGGGATCACTACCTCAATAAGATGACCGAACTACACGAGTCATCGTGAATCCGAACTACACGAGACTCACTTTCTCAATAAGATGACCGAAACTACACGCGTCATCGTGAATCCGCATCCACACGTGATCCACTTCTCCAATCATAACTCAATACCAACCCTTCGCCATTGGGGTTGTATAATCCACATTACAAGCATATGTGATATCGTACACACAAAGTGTGCACCTCTCCAAAGGTGGTCAACCAAAACGTACAACCGTGCCCATTGGACCTATTACACAAGTCCATCAAATCCACCTATATGTGGAGTGAGCTCTATAACCGAGAACCACTTCACCCGACCCGCACCCATCCTACACATACATATGCACATAGGATATTAACACTCACCTTATCGCCTTGATGAATGACACCGAATAATCCGCAACTCGCTAATGGAATGTACCTATTCCATTTATCACAAATACAACAACACAATTAGGGTGGATTTACAAATCAACCCAAATTGACAACTTAGTGCAATTTCGACCCAAATGCACTTCCAAACACAAACCGCGCCCAAACTAACCAATAATCACTAACACAAGTGAGAATGGTCCTAATATGCCAATTAAACCCGAGCACAAGTGTTAAACACTTGTCTTGCCCAATTTGACACCAAAACCCTAATTTTGACCCATTTCAAAACTAGTCAACCAAACACACCCAAATGAGTTCCAACACTTCCATAATCACTAATCATAGTGATTACACTCAATTTAAAGCCCTAAACAAGGCTAAAACATCAACCAACCCAAAACCCGCCTTCATCACTAACAAACCCGAACCCTATTTATTATCTTCCATTAACAACTAGTGGGGTTCCATGTATGAACATACAATCAAAAGCCCCAAATTTAGATGATGAACACAAAAATGAAATTCGGAGTTAGAGCTTACCGCTAGTATCAAATTGTAGCTAAGAACGAGGAGAACAAAGTTGCCTCTTACGCCTTCGATCAAAACCCGAATCTTCCTTTCCAAAATTCCACTTGAATGATTTGAAGTATTTATGTTTTGAGAGGAAAGTGAGAAAGAAAATGGAAAAGAAAAAGATAAATGAAATGAATGGACCAGATTTGAGGCTATAATATGCCTCATACACGAAAAGACCAAAACGCCCTTGAATATCTTTTAAAATCTCAAAATTGGTACCAGTCCGCCCAGATTGCCGCGCCGCGGTCTTAATAGTCGCGCCGCGACCTATAACGTATTCTGGTGGTTGCCTTAACATGCCTCCTGGAATTGATATCAGCTGAATGCCGCGCCGCGGCACCCTTCTCCGCGCCGCGAGATAAACCGTGGTCTGGTGCCCTTGTTTACATGCCTCCTGATCCTGATTCCAGTTAATTGTCGCGCCGCGGCCACCTATGTCGCGCCGCGACATACAACATGACCTGACTCATTTCCTCGTATACAAGACTTTAACCCTCGAACATGTCCCGAAGCCTTCATACACCTATCATACATACACGGTACACCTATAAATCATATATGGGGAAAACGGGGTGTTACAACTCTCCCCCACTTAGATTCGATCACGTCCTCGTGATCCTAATCACTTAACCAAATCGAACCTACACTCGATGGTTCTCAAACAATCGTTCCAATCCGACTTCCGACACATTCCTCATTAACTCGAAGATTAATTCATTAACTAATTACACCCTTGCACGCATTCCGAGCCGTGCAATACACGCGACATCCGAAGTCTATAACGATCACTTAGAATACGCGAATCCGCCACGTATCCTTCCTACTCCTCTAGGCAATTCTTCTCATAGAGTTACCCTTAACAGCTAAATTGTCATTCGCGATTTATCAAGTCCACAAATCCGAGCACTAAAACTTGCTCAATCCCTCATATCGGGAAAACTCCACCAATCTCGTACCGAGATACCAACCCTTTAGCGTACCATACCAAGTACAATGCTAAAAGTAAACACGTCCCAAACTAAAGTCAACCATCTAACCGATGAAGACCAAATAAAAGTGAAATCTAACGGATAACACTTACCACTTAACATCCCTTGTAGTGTGCAAACACGTCTAATACGCAACTACCGCAACACGTGAGCAAAATACGACTATTGCATCACAATTCACACCAAAATGGTCCTTACGACCCCACCATTGGCGTATAAAACAACCAATAGATCACACAACATGAAGGCTGGCCGAAACTACACGCGCCTTAGTGAATCCGCAACCATACGCGACCCACTACCTCCACCGCACAACAATCGGGATTGGCCGAACTACACGCGCCCTAGTGAATCCGAACTACACGAAAGTCACTATCCCAATAGAATGACCGCAACCACACGTGTCATTATGAATCCGAACTACAGGAGACTCACTTCCACAATAAGATGATCGAACTACACGAGTCATTTGTGAATCCGAACTACATGTGACTCACTTCCACAATATAATGACCGCATCCACACGAGTCATTGTGAATCCGAACTACACGCGATCCACTTCCAAAATCTCAACACAGGAATGGTACTCCCATTCCCCATCAGTACTCGCATTTCCCGATAACGTTATACCATACCTATATAACCCTACTCCCATGATGAAGTCAGCGGACCACGTCAACGGTCATACTTCACCAATCACACGCACTTTTGGCCTCATACAACGAGTAGTGTAACATCGCACTCTGCTACACTATAGTGAATCCTAACGGATACCACTAACCTTCCACACCAAACAAATATCTATTAGTGTTACTTAATCACCGCGTAAACACTAATTCCCTGGGTGATGTCTTAAACACCGCGACTAACTCACCCCCATGACAATGTGGTGTCTAAAACACCGCGACAATACTACATGTCAATCAAACTAATGAGTGGTGTCTTAAACACCTCGACAATACCACTCGTTACATACATGCGGACATCGCTAACATAATCGAGCAAGAACCACCTATATCGCACATAGGTACAACACAACAATTCTCTAAAAGAGTATCCGACACACACATCCCTTAACCGAGGGATTTCACCTTGCTCGTCAAACACGTCCGTTATCTCTCAACGAGATTACCACATTATAACCTAGATGATAATTTACATCCAAAACCATAAGTACAATTTAACCAAAATTGCACTCTACCATAAATCGACCAAAACTAGGTCCCGACACAAATTTCGGATCTACCATAAGCATTGTCCGAACTTTCACACTAAAGCCTCCTCGTGCGGGAGTGTAACTCCCCCACTTGGAACTACGTTCCATAACCGCATGTTATGCAACCGTACAATGCTACCAAAGGTAGACTTTACTAACAATTGGGTTCACACGACCTATCACCACATCTTGCTCCAACCTCGAGTATACTAAGGATCTTAACCTATCCTTAAACACTTTGAACGAAAAATGTACCACAAATTACACAAACTATACTCTTGCAATCATCCAATTGCTTTAGCTTGTTAAATTTCACCCGATCACTCATGTTCCTAAGGGTTTCACTTCGGTACCCTAAGTACAATGTAACCGCAACACAATCGGAGTCGAACACCACGCTAGTAGGTATAAAAGAGGCACCTAATGTCGCGTTACGTAGACTCCTTTACCAACATAAATCGAGATCAACACTCGATTTCTCGGGCTTCATCCCACCCGTCGAACCTCATGGTTCATCAACTTCAACACAAAAGCGAACACGCGCTTAACAACTGAATACCAAAACCCATTTCCATGGCTTGGTAGAAACATTTTCCAAATACTAAGGAATGCTTGGTTGCGCCAAGTCTTACGCCCTTCGCCCGACAATCAAATGTCACCATAGGGTACTTCCATTAGGAACGTCACCCATATCAATAACATGCACAACACAATGCATCTAATAACTCAAACTCAACGGCACAAAATAAATAATCAAAGGACATATTTATTAAAATGAAACGTACCTTAACGTCTCCTCGCCGCACCCGTCCCCGCTAACTTGGGACATTCTGACTTACGATATCCTTCTTCTTGGCAAATGAAGCACACCATGCCATCATCCTTTGGCACCGAACATTCCCAAGACTTATGACCCCTCACACCACAATTGTAACATCTAGGCGCGCTAGAGTCTGATATACTCGTCTGCGTACCACCCGTGCTCACACTCAGACCCTTAGTCCTCTTACTTGGAGCATCATACGAAACAACCCTTCTCTCACTTGAAAGTTCACCCTTCTTGGATTGCGAATACGACTCGAAACCTCTAGCCAAGTCGAATAATTCTGCAAACGATTTCGCTTGACCCCTGCTAATTTTACTCTTCAAGTCATCATTCAAGGTCCGATAGAAATCCCCCATCAACAAACGATCATTCCCCAAATACTCCGGGCAAAAATGAGCCTTCGCCATAAAGGTCGTCTTGAGAGTATTCAAATCCATAGATCCTTGTCGCAAATTCCGCAACTCATTACGCAACTCCCACAAATCAGCTGAAGTCCGGAACTCCTCGAAGAATTCCTCCTTAAATTCGTCCCACGATAAAGTCATAAACGTTTCGTCACCGACAAGATCAATCTTACCATCCAACCAATCCCTCGTCCTACCCCGCAACAAACTAGTAACGAGTCTCGTCTTTTTATAGGGAGGGCATTCAATAGTGCAAAAACATCCTTCGACATCCGAGATCCATGTGGTGCTTACCAAAGGATCCGGTTTCCCGTCATACATCGAAGGTTTAGTCCTCATGAAGCTCTTAAGACAACGCTCCATTTCACCACTAGTTCGGGATTCGGAATACTTTCTATCCATTTCTTCTCGAAATGCACTCATTTGCTCCACAACGGCGGCCGCAACTCTAGAGTTAAATTCCTCGTCATTTGTCTCGATCTCGTTTCGCGTCGTCATTCTAAAGAATGCAAAATGATTAGTCCACGAACGTATAAAAAACACGCATAACACCGCCCCTATCTTGCTAAACACTCGTCGTACATCACTTGTTAGACACGATTTGCACCCGTAATAAGGTTTGCAAGTCCTTATTACGCACACACGCCGTATCAACTCGTTATTACAACGACTGCCTCGCTCGATGATATAACCAACACAACAAAAATTCTACGCGATATAAACACACGCAAGGAAAAAGCATCACAACACGAGCCAAAAATCCTAGTTAGTCCACCTACAAATAAGGCACTAACTATAACCCGTTCTGACCCGTTCACCTACAAGTCCCACAACAAATAAGCACACACAAAAGTCTAAGTCTAGGCACCTATCTCAAGTCGCCTAAATCCCTTAGACCATGCTCTGATACCACTTGAAACAACCCAACCCGTATTTAAACCGGCCCATAAAATTTTTTTCTTTATAATTCATTAACATTTAGGTCCCAATTATGTTTCCAAAAACATCTTTAACAAAATAGTAAGTTCGATAGACTTTTGAAACATTCAATACATAGTTTAAATATCCGATCGGGTAAACCCGACCCGACTATTTTAATGTCCAACAAAACCGAACATAGTGATTGGGGATACGCTACCCAATCCTAATCGATCCAAAAGCACATCTTCTAAAGCAAACTACGCAAGTCCACTAGTCCCCACGCTTACCCGAGCCACCTCCTCCATGCAAATCTATAAAAATGTAAACAACGAGAGGGTAAGCTAACGCTTAGTGAGTGAGAATATACTACATACATATATATGCATAAAATGGACACGCCACACAAGTAATCAAATAACGCATACCGGAGCATCCAAGCATAAAGGCAAGCTAAGCTAAGCATACCGTACGATCACTAAGCATCAAGCTAATAATAACATCAAGTATAATTCACCAACAACGATGTGAATAACGCCAATAAGCTACATCCAGAGGGTTAGCTACAACACAACAATACGACGAATATAAACAATATACAAATGTCCAAGGTTAACCCCTTAACCCAAATACCTGAAACGACTACCAATTACCAACAAGAAGATTGGCCGAACTACACGAGCCTTAGTAAATCCACATCCACACGAGACTACTGTCTTCAATACCACAACAAACATCGAGGTTGGTCGAACTACACGAGCCTTAGTGAATCCGCAACCACACGGGATCACTACCTCAATAAGATGACCGAACTACAAGAGTCATCGTGAATCCGAACTACACGAGACTCACTTTCTCAATAAGATGACCGAAACTACACGTGTCATCGTGAATCTGCATCCACACGTGATCCACTTCTCCAATCACAACTCAATACCAACCCTTCACCATTGGGGTTGTATAATCCACATTACAAGCATATGTGATATCGTACACACAAAGTGTGCACCTCGCCAAAGGTGGTCAACCAAAACGCACAACCGTGCCCATTGGACCTATTACATAAGTCCATCAAATCCACCTATATGTAAAGTGAGCTCTATAACCGAGAACCACTTCACCCGGCTCGCACCCATCCTACACATACATATGCACATATGATATTAACACTCACCTTATTGCCTTGATGAATGCCACCGAATAATCCGCAACTCGCCGATGGAATGTACCTATTCCATTTATCACAAATACAACAACACAATTAGGGTGGATTTACAAATCAACCCAAATTGACAACTTAGTGCAATTTCGACCCAAATGCACTTCCAAACACAAACTGCGCCCAAACTAACCAATAATCACTAACACAAGTGAGAATGGTCCTAATATGCCAATTAAATCCAAGCACAAGTGTTAAACACTTGTCTTGCCCAATTTGACACCAAAACCCTGATTTTGACCCATTTCAAAATTAGTCAACCAAACACTCCCAAATGAGTTCCAACACTTCCATAATCACTAATCATAGTGATTACACTCAATTTAAAGCCCTAAACAAGGCTAAAACATCAACCAACCCAAAACCCGCCTTCATCACTAATAAACCTGAATCCTAGTTATTATCTTCCATTAACAACTAGTGGGGTTCCATGTATGAACATACAATCAAAAGCCCCAAATTTAGATGACGAACACAAAAATGAACTTCGGAGTTAGAGCTTACTGCTTGTATCAAATTGTAGCTAAGAACGAGGAGAACAAAGTTGCCTCTTACGCCTTCGATCAAAACCCGAATCTTCCTTTCCAAAATCAGACTTGAATGATTTGAAGTATTTATGTTTTGAGAGGAAAGTGAGAAAGAAAATGGAAAAGAAAAAGATAAATTAAATGAATGGACCAAATTTGAGGCTATAATCTGCCTCATACGCGAAAAGACTAAAACGCCCTTGAATATCTTTTAAAATCTCAAAACTGGTACCAGTCCGCCCAGATTGCCACGCCGTGGTCTTAATTGCCGTGCTGCGACCTATAACGTATTCTGGTGGTTGCCTTAACATGCCTCCTGGAATTGAAATCAGCTGAATGCCGCGCCGCGGCACCCTTCTCCGCGCCGCGAGATAAACCGTGGTCTGGTGCCCTAGTTTACATGCCTCCTAATCCTGATTCCAGTTAATTGCCGTGCCGCGGCCACCTATATCGCGCCGCGACATACAACATGACCTGACTCATTTCCTTGTATACAAGACTTTAACCCTCGAACATGTCCCAAAGCCTTCATACACCTATCGTACATACAAGGTACGCCTATAAATCATATATGGGGAAAACGGGGTGTTACACTGGTCATTACTCTCGTGAGTGCAAGATGTCTAAGAAGAAGGATGCAGCTTACTACAAGAAGAAAATGTTGATGGTTAAGATTGTAGAAACTGGGGAAGAGCTGAAACCGGTTGATGATACTTGGTTTAACTGGACTGGTGATTCAGATCAGAGGTGGATCATGCAAATGTTTGCAAGGTGACTAAGCTCATCAAAGCTAAGGAAGCAATGGAGAATTCTGACTCAGCATCTGATGATGATGAGGTACAATTATCTAAAATTCCACCTGATTTTATAAAAGTGCAAATTGACATGATGAAGAATTTGGTCTCAATGTCAAAAGAAGTCAAAGGTTTAAAATCTAAAAACAAGGTTTTGAAAGTTAAAATCAAACTTTCTGAGACCAAACCATCTTCATCTAAATTACAATCAGAATTGCAAAGATTGACTGTCCAACTCAGCTCCACGAAAACTGAGTTGGAAGATCTTAAAAAATCAATTCATCCGATTAAGGTTGAAAGGACAGATTATCGTCTAAAATCGGAACGACTTGCAGAAAAAGTTCAATTTTTAGAAAAAGATCTTTCTGATTTGAAAACTCAACATGAACCCACACTTTCAAAGCTAAACAAGAAAATTATTCAATTGGAAAACACCATAATTGAAAAGAACTCTGAAATTTCTTCATTGTTAAAAGAGTCTTTTCAAATGAAAGCACAACTTACTCTATATGAGGAAAAACTCTATCGAACAGATCAATCCAAAGCTATCATGAATATGGAACTTTCAAAACAATTCATGGTGAAAAGTGGGGGTTGGGTTATGAAGATCCAAAGATCTTAGATAATGCTTCCAAAAAGATTCCAGGATTATATCATTCTGATTACTTTCAAGCTGGTTTACCATCTCATTTTGTGCATGCTTCTGATGCTGATTTTGATATTATTGTGAATCGCAAATCTAGGAAATACCATCAAATTAGCTTAATGTATGAGAAAATCAATGCTAAAATGGGTAAATCAAATCCTGATTTCTTGAAGGAACTTGTTGAAACTGAAAAGAATATGCAACATGAAAATTATGTGCCTAAGCGTAGACTAGTTTATATCCCAACACTCATGCTAGAGACATAAATTTTAATGCTTGAGAATGAAGTGTTTAACAAACCTAGTTCTAGTATTATTGCCATAGATGAGGTGTTTGATGAACCAACTTTTGATGTGAAACCAATTTTACCGGCCTTACCTGCGTGTTCTGATAATGTTTTCTGTGAAGACCTAGCACATGAAATAACTCTCTTCTTTGAGACAGAATCCCTAGGTCAAAATGATTTAGATGTAAAGGTAGATCCTCGAGATGAACCAACTGTTAAAAACTTGATAGACTTTTACAGAACAATTGATCCTTTGAATGAATTTTACGCAAACATACCTGTTGTACAAAACTTGAAACATATATTAGGTATAGTTGAACAGGAAAATATTGATTTGCAACTTAAGTGTCAATCATTAGAACAAATGCTTGCTTTGTGTGATAAGTTGCCTTCACTTTCTAAGAAAGAATGTACTTATGATTTTAAGGAAGGTGAAGTGCTAGTTTCTGCAAAGGAATTATGTCTTGAGATTAAGAGCTTAAAACAAAAAATAATTCAACTAAAATAGGCTAACACACTTAAGCAATCTTCTACTGTTGAAACCATTGTGCCTGAATGTGTTGGTGGGATTAATAAGAAAGGGAAGGGAATAACAACATCTACAGATGCAAAACCCATTACTATTCTTCAAAACCCACTACCTTCTCAATTTGGTAAACGTGTTTCAAAAGTTGCACCTTCAACCCAATTTGTTGTCAAGAGAGTTCATTCTCAAAATGGTTCTGTGTTAACTGAAAAGATTCCTATGATTCCAATGTCAAATCAATCAAAGGAAAGTCTTTTAACGAAATCAGTCAAGTCAACACAACACACGAGTCCAAAACCTGATTTGAGTGAGTATGATGCAAAGGAACGTAAAATAAAATTGGAAATTTTGCAAAATCAATCATTTCATGTGTCAACTGAAAAGTTTGGACGTCTAACTAACAGAAGTATTTTCGTGTCACAGGTCATAATCCAAATTTAACTTACAAGTATGTATGTATTCCTAAGTCCACGACTAAGAAATTAGCAACCAAACCAAAGCAATCTGCTAGTCGACCTAGGAAATCATCTCATGTCTTTCAATTTTCGTCTGTGAACAAAACATCTGCTTGGAATAAGTTGTGTGTTAAGACTTCTGATAATGATGTAAAACTTGATATTGCGTACGATGCTTCATGTAATGTGGTTTTAAATGATACTTTATTGTCTAAATTGCATGATGCTCTACGTGATTATCTCATTGTTGATCCAAAATTTATTGTTGGTACTAACCGTAGAGGACCCAAGAAACTTTGGGTACCTAAACTCTAGGAAATTAATGTTTTTAGGGTTTCGATGTCTGTGTTTGGTATATCGATTCTGGTTGCTGTCACGACCCTACTTTTTCCGTTATCTTTTACCGTTAATTATTTAACGACCGTTAACTGTTATTCGTGACACGTCATCTCTATGACCTATATTATTATTTCTATAATAATATATATATTAATTATTATGTGTTATGTGAATATTTGTATTCATATTTTAAGTTATACGTTTCTACGTGTCGCGGATTTCTATCCGGCGAATCTTTTCGATTTTTAAACCAACGGCCGAGCTTTTGGGATTTTTAAGTCCTAAATATTTTAAATATGATATCTTAAGGTCATATGATTATATATAGTAATTATATTTATTTTTCGTCGCGTATTTGTTATCTCTCCGAATTTTCAATCGCGTAATCGTGTTTTCGCGTTTCGGGTTTCGATCGAGCGTTCGGGCCACAAGGAATTATCAAGTTACAAAATTGGCCCACTATGGGGCCCACCCCATCCCATTTTCGGGCGAAGCTAAGGGAGGGGAGTATACTCCCATATTTTTCTTTCATTTTGTGATTCCATCTCATTTTATTTTTACAGACTTAAACCTAAACCTTATTTTGCTCTCTTCCTCTCTTCCTCCCTTCCTTGTGCCATCGCCACACCACCACAACATCATCATTATCATCAACAAGTATTGCTTGGATCATCATATAATTAACACCAACGCGTTCCTCTCGATCTCCTCTACACGATTACACCTCTTGATTCTCGATTAGGGTATAAACCCTAACCCTAGATATTTAATTTTTCATTATTTTTCTGTTTTTGATGATTATTTTAATAGTATGATGATTACATGTTATTGTATTGATCATTGTATGCATAGAATTGCTCAAATACGTATGTTTTCGGTTTGATTTGATTGGGACAGCAGCTTTTTCATTCATTTCTGATATTGTAACTGATATAAAAGTGAAATTAAAGTATCTAGATGATTTCCTCTCATTAAGACATTAATTTTAGACTCCGGATTCATGTCATTTCGATTCCCGGAGCTCTAGATATGATTGAAATGGTGTTTTGTTAAGATTGAATTATGAAAACGAATTGAACCAGGTTTGGTCTGACTTTGTGACCACTTTTAGAGTCTTTAGGGTGTACCAGTGTGTTAGGATTGATGATGGGATGAACTTTCATGTTCGGGTCATCTAAATCCGAGCCACGGATCACCCGTTATGACTAAAACACGTTTTTAAACGGATTAAGGTTCCAAGTGGTGTAATGGCGGATCATCACGACTTGGGTACTGTTCTTGGTGTGTTCTTGAGTATACCAATGTTTTGGGTGGTTTGATTAGGCGAAGATATATATAAGGCTCGCCGAAAACCGACACCCGGGGCTCAAGATATGACCCGAAGAACTTTTGATTTAAAACTTATGGTTGATTATTAAAACTTATGATATAAATAATAATTTTCATTATTATTAAATTACTTATGATATAAAAAGTAATTATTATAATTTAAGACTTATGATATATATTTATTATATCATTTAATTAATACTTATGATTTAATTAACATCTTAATTAAACTTATGATTAATAATACTTTTATTATTAATGAAAAGTACTTATGATAAGTATTAAACTTATATTATAAGATTATTATTATAAGACTTATAATAAGGATTAATTAATTATTTAATTATTATAAGGCTTAGTTATTATTTAATTACAATTTAATTATTAAATACTTATGATTTAATAATCATAATTAGAAACTTATGATATGATTAATAATTCATTATTAATTAATAATACTTATGATATGATTAAAATTTATTATTAATTAATAATACTTATAGTATGACTAATATTTAAGTAATTAATTAAATACTTATGTTATATTAATTATATCATTTAAACTTATGTTAACTTTAATAATTCATTTTAATTTAATTAAACTTACGATATGACATAATTATACATATTTAACTTTAATAAACATTATAACTTACATTATTATTATAACTTACACTTTTAAAATAAATGTTGACAATGTTTGACCAAGGTTGACTTTTGAGTTGACTTTCGGTTGACTTTGACTTTCAGTTGACTTTTGTTGACTTTCTAAATAAGGAAACTTTCCTAACTTAAAACTTCCAAAAATAGAAACTTTCCTAAAATAGAAACTTTCCAAAAATGGAAACCTGCTAAAAATAAAAACTTTCTAAAAATAGGAAGTGTGTGTCCGTACGCTGTTCCGATCAAACCGATGCATGCTGAGTATTGTTCTATGTCTACTTGCAACATGTACAATAGCTATCATACTAAGACTTGACCTAAGTTAGTTATTTATATCGACCGTCTTTATTTATAGGTCGGCGTTGTGATCATTTCTAATCACTGTACTCCATTTGTTGTTCGCTTATTTGTGTTGGTTACTTCGTTACTATTAAGGTGAGTTATTCTAATGACCCGTCCTAATCAATCTGGAAGAATACATTACATTTGGTTACATCGCGAGGTATTTGACCTCTATATGATACATTTTACAAACATTGCGTTCGTTTTTAAAAGACAAACTTTCATTTCATCGAAAGTTGATGGCATGCATACCATTTCATAATATATCCAACTATAATTGACTTAATAATAATCTTTATGAACTCAACGACTAGAATGCAACGTCTTTTGAAATATGTCATGAATGACTCCAAGTAATATCTCTAAAATGAGCAAATGCACAGCGGAAGATTTCTTTCATACCTGAGAATAAACATGCTTTCAAGTGTCAACCAAAAGGTTGGTGAGTTCATTAGTTTATCAAAATCGATCATTTCCATAATTTTAATAGACCACAAGATTTCATTTTTCCATAAATAAACATCTCATATCAGGCATTTCGCAAACTGCGTAGAGATAAAAATCATTCATATGGTGAACACCTGGTAACCGACCTTAACAAGATGCATATAGAATATCCCCATCATTCCAGGACACCCATCGGACATGATAACATCGAAGTACTAAAGCATTCCAAATTCCAGAATGGGGCTTGTTGGGCCCAATAGATCTACCTTTAGGATTCGGGTCAATTAGGGGTGCACTAATTCTCAAAATTAGTGATGTTCCCTAATACTTAGGCTACCAAGCTAAAAAGGGGCATATTCGGTTCGATAATCCAACCATAGAATGTAGTTTCGATTACTTTTGTCTATTTCATAAAACATTTATAAAAATAGCGCATGTATTCTCAGTCCCAAAAATATATATTCTAAAAGCATTTAAAAAGGGAGCAAATGAAACTCACGATACTGTATTTTGTAGTAAAAATACATATGAAGACATTGAACAACGCAGGGTTGGCCTCGGATTCACGAACCTATATCATTTGTGTATTCATTAATATATATAATCGTAATCGAATAAATATATATATATATATATTTATTAGTTATATATTTTTTATATTACTAATATATATGTTTTATATATTCATTTTGTTATATAAAATATTAATTTTCGCTATGTTATATGTGTTAAATATATTTTTAACATATATATATATATATATATATATATATATATATATATATATATATATATATATATATATATATATATATATATATATATATATATATATATATGTCATTTGTTTATTAATAATAATAGTTATAATAACACTAGAATAATATTAATAGTGGTAAAACTGATAGTAATTATAATACTTAATATTACTAATGAGATAATAATGTTAATATTTCTATTAATGATAAAAATAATGATATTAATAATTATATTTGTAAGATATTAATTTTTTTTTTCTGTTAACAATAGTTATGTTATCAATTTTAGTAATTTACATAATAATACTCGTGATAATACAAATAATAATACTTATGTTAATATTAACAATTCTATTATTTATAAAAAGGTACTAATACTAATATTTCTAAAAATAATAATAAATTTCTATTATTTTCATATTGATAATAATCTTAACCATAAACTTAATGATGATATTAATACTAAAATGATAAGATTACTAATAATAATAATAATGTTATTAATACTTTTAATGATATTATTGATAATGATTATAATACTTGTACCTATAATAATAATTATTATTATAACACTAATAATAACAATAGTGATAATATTACTAATTAGTTTAATGATAATGATAATTATATCAATAATAATAATGTTAATAATAATACCTATGTTATTAATTATAATAATAATAATAATACTAATAATTATAAGTCGTTACCAAGTACTAATATTAATAATAGTCTTATCATAAATTTTTACATAATAATAACAACAATTAATAATAGCAATAATAATAATAATAATAATAATAATAATAATAATAATAATAATAATAATAATAATAATAATAATAATAATAATAATAATAATAATAATAATAATAATAATAATATAATAATAATAATAATAATAATAATAATAATAATAATAATAATAATAATAATAATAATAATAATAATAATAATAATAATAATAATAATAAAAGAAAAGGAAACTACCTCACAAGGGTTCTAAAAAAATAGTTGCCCACGCCCAGGCTCGAACCCGAGACCTTTGGCACACCCAAACAACACTCTAACCTCGCCTCCATTCCTGTCTTTCTGATTTTGTATGAACCTTTATTTATTTTAACTCCTATCTATCAGCATTTCTCTAGTTCTACTTCTTTATTTTAAAACCCAAACTGAATCATAATCTTTTTAATCTTATTCGCAATTATAACTTGATTTTTGGAATTAGCACTCAGCTCATAAACGATGATATAGTTTAAAAAAAAATAATAAGAATAAGAATAGCAAGCTGTTCGTCGGTGTTTAAAAAAAATAATGATTAAGAATTGGAGTACATTATAGACTATGATTATAACACAAAATACATTGCAAATCGATACTAGAAACTTTTGGAATCATTAATTTACCTTAAAACATAACATATAATTTGAATTCGTTTGAAAAAACAAAAGTTGACTTTTTAAAACTAAATCTTTGACTCCAAAATTAATCTTTGATTTTGCGAATTAAGAAGTAAAATTTTACAGAAAGAATCACGACTGGATTCAGGTTCCTTCTGCATTTTTAAATTTTTAAGAATAAATTGAATTCGTGTTTTTGGTTCTCACAGCTCAAGAACAAGAACAAGAACAGAGGACGTTTTCTCTTTTTTTATCACTTTTCTTTCCTTTTCGGCTCCAATTGAAACAGATTATATAATGTATCAGTTAATGATTGATGCTGTAATAATAGACAAATTAATTTCTTCAATATTAACAATGATATCGACATTTAACAGATTGTAGACATGAAGTACCAAATTTTCAATCAGAGAATAAAAAAATATAAATAATCAGATAAAGATATCAACACAATTCGATTTTTCTTGTTTTGTTGTGTTTGGTTGAGGTTGAAAGAATCTTCAATCAGGAGCAGTGAAAAAAATCGATCAGATAAAGAACCAAAACAGATTTTGTTTGTTTTTGGAAAGAAATTATTTGATTTGCTAATTTATAATTATAATATATATTTAATATATTGTTATTTGAAAAAAAAAATGGTAACAATAGTTATTAATACTAATGATATTAATAATAATTGTAATTATGATGAGATATTAATAATAATATATAACATGATATTATTAATAAGGATAATGGTATCTCTAATAAATATTTTATACTAATGATCACAATAATAATAAATTTGTATTGTTTTCTAATAAGTATTAATTATAATAACACTAGTAATAATTATATTAATTATAATAATATTAAATATTAATAATGATATTAACTATATAATGATAGTAATACTATTATTCATAATACTAATAATACTACTAATTATAATAATATTAATGATAATAATAATGTTAATAATATTAATAATATATACATCAAATTTCATATCATTAGTACTGATATTTATTTTGAAAGTAATAATAATATTATTATAACAACTATATTTAAATTTGTTTTATATATATTTTTAACTATGTAATATTTAATAATCATATATTATATGGTAATCTTTATTGAATATTTATTATTTATAAATCTTTATACATTACAATATACATAAATAGAGATTATACATGTTTATACGTAAATTCATTTTAAATTACACTTAATTATTTTGTATCCCATTTTAAATATTTAATTCAAATGTTAAAATTATATTTTTTTTATAGTTTCAATTATATATACTTACATTTGTATATATATATATATATATGCATACATATTTATTTACAAACAATTATTCGTGAATCGTCGGGAATAGTCAAAGGTTAAATGGTTCCATATAAACAGTTCAAGATTTTGATCTTCAATTAAATAGACTTTGCTTATCGTGTCGAAAACATATAAAGATTACAGTTTAAATTTGGTCGAAAATTTCCGAGTCGTCACAGTACCTACCTGTTAAAGAAATTTCGTCTCGAAATTTGATTGGGATTGTCATGGCTGACAATAAATATGTTTTCATGATGAATATGAGCTGATAAATAGAGTTTTATCATCATTGAGTAATATGGATTAAACGATTTTGTTTTTGTGAAGAGTATGAGTGAAGCTATCACAAAAGAATGAAATGAGTAAATGCAAGTTCGTCATAACCGGTGACGTAGTCACGGTTGATTTTCGGAATTTAAGGGATTTGGAGAAAATCTTTGTAATAAGATTTGATTCTTCGGTAATTAAGGAAATTAGAATCCTCTTGGTTAAATGCGATAATCTGTCTTGATTGCTCTGTCTGATATTTTACTATATATCCATTCCTTTTTTTTTTTGTGGAGTTCCATTCTTTTGTTTTTTCTTCCCGATTTTAAGTCAAGCGAATAATGGTCCAGAATTTATAGGTATGAAGTTTTGAATGATTATAATATTTTAAGCAGAGAGAAACGTAATAGCACGATTTAATTTGTTAAATTACCAGAATCACGAAAGATAGAACTATCAGGAATATATGTTCTTGATATGTTTAGAGATTAGATAGAATGTAAGAGTCGTGTAACATGGTACATGATGACGTTATAGTCTGTGAATCATCATGTCTCATTAGAAACTCAGCATGACTTACTGTAATATAATTACGTTGATCAAGTGTCATTATATTATACTAATTCATGCATCAATTTCTTTACATTTCTCCAGAATTCATTCATAAATTAAACTTAGACTTTACAGAAGTTTCCAATATAATGAAACACAGGAAACACGAAGAGGTATATAATTTCGGACGAGAATATTTATGAAAATATCCTCAGAAATATTGAAGATATTTATGATGATATTTTAGAATTTCTAAGATCGAAGGTTGATGAAGAAAGATTTTTCCACAAGATTTAACATGAGTACGAAGCAAGATATTTTCTAAAGATTCCATCGGATACAGAATCATCTAGATTCTTTGAATATAGGGTTTGGTTCTTGTATTTGTCCTCGGTCTCCTTCGTGGTAAGCTCAATCCGTTTTCCAGTTCTAACTTTTCTGAGTTTTTCCAACGTATCCTTCTTTATCATCAAACTTTTGACTGTTAAGGTCGTTTACAGTTTTTGCTGCTTCATTCAGCTTTTTCAAACTTTGAAGTATTGATTCGTAGACTGAGTGCTTTTCAGAATTTCAGGATGAAAGTTCATAATTCTAAGAGATAAATGTTATATGTATACATATAACTGTTGATGTAAACATGCTGCGAGATTTCAAAATACCGATTGCTGATTTCTGGTAATCGGTAGGGCAATTCTCGTTACAAAGTGCGGATGAGTATATGAATAGGTTTTAACGAACAAATATCATGGTTCTTCGGAGAGACTTAAGTCAATGAGTAATGAAGTTGCTGGTAAGTTAACTGCTAATATGGTGGAATATAAACGGTTCTCCGGTAACGATGATGAAATGACAATGTATATATCGAGGTTATAATAAGGCTAATCCGAATGAAAGTTGAAGTTGATTTGTGGAGCTGTGACAAAATTGGCTAATTTGGAAAGGAATTGTAAAGTTATTTTCGATAATAATAATGTCAAAGGAGCTAGCACAGATACACGTTAAACGTTTACTCAGGTTTCGAGTGTTTTCAGGTGCATAACTATATGCATCAATCTTTTCTTCCGTAGATGAAGTGCGGTTGGTTCATACTCTCGGTTGAGGTGTTTTCAAGAATCATGAAAGGTTTGAACGCAGATTGTAATCGTCAAGATACAAATGAGGTTTAAGAAGAAATCAAGTGGCAAACTTGAAGAAATGTTTAGTTTCATATGTTATAATCAATATTTAATTCATTTTAATTGTCCAATGTTAGTAGTCCACAGTTAATAGTCCACAGTTAACAGTCCAATAATTCATATATAGCTTAATATATAATATTCGAATTAATTAATACATATCTTGACCCGTGTACATGTCTCAGACTCGATCACAACTCAAAGTATATATATTATTATAGAATCAACCTCAACCCTGTATAGCTAACTCGATCATTACTGCATATAGAGTGTCTATGGTTATTCCAAATAATATATATAGATGCGTCGATATGATATGTCAAAACCTTGTATACGTGTCCCGATATTTAAAGTGCGTAAAATATATAACAGAAATTAAATGACGAAAAATAAAATTGCGAGAATATAAATTGCGATAATTAAATTGCGATAAATAAAATGTAATCAGTTAGCTAGGAACAGTTAGCGTGGATTCTCAACAAAATTTTTCATATTTAATTTGTTTGTTTCTAACAAATTTTATTTTGTCCAATGTTTTCTATCATTATGCCACTTGTTGGATTCTGATAGGTCAAAATCCAAATATGAAATTGAATGAAAATGGTTATTCTGTGATGAACGGATTCGTACTTCTGTGGTTGTAAGTAGGATAGTAAATGACTATTGATTCAAATTCGAAGAATGTACAGTGTAACTTATTAATGTGAAATCTAAATATTTCTAGGGTATTACCTACCCGTTAAAATATTTTCACCATTAACAGTTTGTACACAAGAATTTTTAATTACAATCTTTATGAAAATATACTTACATATATATTTTCCTCAGATATAATCATGAATTTAATGAGTTAATATGATATTAACTCATCTAATTTACCGTTAGAACAAGAATATATAATCTCTAAAACATTAGAGATTACATAATCGCCATGTCAAACGAAGATAAATGATGTAGAACGTCATGTAGAACAATGATTATACTCGAGGTACGGAATGAGATGTTGAGGCATGTGATGTTGAAACTTGGGTTGTTGTGAAAGGACCCGTTCATATACATTATAAACGATTCACAATAGTTGATTACATTACGAGGTATTTGACCTCTATATGATACATTTTACAAACATTGCATTCGTTTTTAAATGACAATCTTTCTTTACATCAAAAATTGACAGGCATGCATACCATTTCATAATATCCACTATCCAACTATAAATTGATTTAATAATAATCTTTGATGAACTCAATGACTCGAATGCAACGTTCTTCGAAATATGCTATGAAAGACTCCAAGTAATATCTTTAAAATGAGCAAATGCACAGCGGAAGATTTATTTAACACCTGAGAATAAACATGCTTTAAAGTGTCAACCAAAAGGTTGGTGAGTTCATTAGTTTATCATAATCATTTATTTCCATCATTTTAATAGACCACAAGAATTTCATTTCCAGTTCTCATAAATATACATCCCATGCATAGAGACAAAAAAATAATCATTCTTATGGTGAACACCTGGTAACCGACATTAACTAGATACATATAAGAATATCCCCTATCATTCCGGGATCCTCCTTCGGACATGATATAATTTTGAAGTACTAAAGCATCCGGTACTTTGGATGGGGTTTGTTAGGCCCAATAGATCTATCTTTAGGATTCGCGTCAATTAGGGTGTCTGTTCCCTAATTCTTAGATTACCAGACTTTAATAAAAAGGGGCATATTCGATTTCGATAATTCAACCATAGAATGTAGTTTCAATTACTTGTGTCTATTTCGTCAAACATTTATAAAAGCGCATGTATTCTCAGTCCCAAAAATATAAAGGGTAAAAAGGTAAATGAAACTCACCATACTGTATTTCGTAGTAAAAATACATATAACGTCATTGAACAAGTGCAAGGTTGGCCTCGGATTCACGAACCTAAATTAATTATATATATTTATGTGTTGGTCAATATTTGTCTAACAAATTAGGTCAAGTCATAGTGTACCACAATCCTAATGCTCGAGACTAATATGCAAAAGTCAACAAAAGTAAATTTGACTCAAAATAATTTCCAAAAATCTATACATGATTAATATATAGTTTAAATATCGTCATTTTATATTTTTAAATATTTTTAAAAGATTTATTAGAGTAAATAATATAATTTATTTATTAATAAATAAAATTTTATATTATATTTATATAATAAAATATACTTTTATATATATTAAGTAATAAAATTTATAGGATTCATTTAATATTATAAAGATAATATGATAGGTATTATTAAAGTAAGTTATTACACGTAGTAAAATATGTTTGTATCAAATATTTATTTGATAAAATAATATCTATAATGATAGTAAGTAAAAGTTGTATTATTTTGTAATAATAATTATTATTATAAAAATATCAATATTTATAATTACTAAGATGACATTATGATAAAACGATAATTCTAATTATGATAACTTTAATATTTACGATAATTTTTAATATTATCTTTAAAATAATAATTCTATTTAAAATAATAATAATAATGATATTTTATAGTAACAATGACATTTTTATTAAAATGATAATTTTTGTTAAAATGATAGTTTTAATACTAACGATAATTTTAATAATAATAGTAATGATAAAAATAATAAGAACGATAATTTTATCTAAATCAATATCTTATGATATTTTAATTTCATCATGATACTCTTACCCATTATTTCCTAATCGTTTCGTTTAATAGCTTTTAATCGTCTTTTATATCGTGTTCGTAATAATGATAATAATAGTAATCAAAATAATTAGGTGTTACAAATATTTGTTTTAATTACACTAATATTAATAATGATAGTTACTATAACATTATTAACGATAATACTAATAATTATCTTAATGATAATATAGTAATAATAATAATAACAATAACAATAACCATTTTTAAATAATGATATATATATTAATAATGATAATAATAATAATAATACCAATAATAATAATAATAATAATAATTGGATAATAATAATAATACTAATTATAACTTTAACGATAATAACGATAGTAATAATAAAAAAAATAACAATTTTTAATGATAAATCCTTTTATTGATAAAGATAATAATAATAATAATAATAATAATAATAATAATAAGATAAAACTAGAACGACGATAATAACGACGATAATAATAATCATTTTTAATAATAATACAAAAGTTCGATGGACTATAACTTCACATCCGTTCATCGAAATCATTCGATATCTAAATGAAAAGTTCTTAATTTTTCGCTACCTTTCCAACAACATGCATATCTTATACCTTATCTCAGTCACATATATAACTAATTCAGGATTCAACATAACCTAACTAAAGGCAATATCAAAAGTACAAACATGCATAATCCTATATACTCGAGCACTAGTCAGGGATACACTATTAGTATGTAAAAGTTAAATTATGAGTACTCACGTATCAATATTGAGATTCAATATTGCAGGAAAGGTACGTAGACGCAAAGGAGATGATAAACACTATATTGACCTCACGAGCATACCCATGAACCATACCCAATCACCTCCATAGCTATAACCCATAATTTTCTTAATCCAATCCCACTCGAAAAACAATTTCGAAATCACTCGGACAGCACTCTGACGTAATATTTTATGTATACTAATAATATCTTGAAATAATACGGAGTAAATATATATATGTAAATCGATTGAGAGAGTTTAGAGAAAAATATTTTCAAGTTTCTATGAAATAATGAAACCTATTGAATTCTATTTATAATAGATTTTTGAATAATTAAAGTATGAATTATTAAAGTGAATTATTAAAGTATGAATTATTAAAGTGAATTATTAAAGTATGAATTATTAATGTGAATTATTAAAGTATGAATTATTAAAGTGAATTATTAAAGTATGAATTATTAAAGTGAATTATTAAAGTTAAAGTAAAGTAAAAATAAAGTAAAGGTAAAGTTTAAGTATAGTAAAAGTATAAAACTATGTACGTATAATACGCGTATAAATATATATAATATTAATTTAAATCGTTATATATATTTAATAAAATAAAATATAAATATCGTTAACTTTATCATACTGGTTAAGTAATGAGTTGTCAAAAGTGGTTCTAGATATTTATAAAAGTTATATACGTTTTAATAATAAAGTTCTTTTTAAACTGAAAATGTTTTTGTACGTTTGAAACTAAATCAAATAAATATAATAATTTTGTTTTCCAAAACCAAATATATTTTTAAGAATCATTTTGTTTAAAGGTTAAAATAATGGAAATCGTTATATCATAAAATGTTTTAGAAAAGTAGAATCATATATATTCATAATAGGTTTCAAGTTTTTAAATTACAGTTTGTTGGTGAAGCATGGGATAAAGTTCAAAGGTTAAATAAACGTATGAAATCATCTTAATGAAAAATGTCGAGTTACTTAACTTGTCGATATCCAACATCTAAGTTATTTACACTTCACGTTCTTACTTATAAATCACTTTACCATTTTCCGAATGTTGTCAAAAAGAATAGATTTCTTAAATCACAGTGGACCTCATAACATAGACCCGTAATCATATCATAATGTATCTGATAAATCAATCATTTGATATTATCTTCTAATTCCATCGATAAACATATTGAAACAAATACGTTCATGTAAAGTATTATACGTTTAATACTTTATTAATATTCTCAAGTTATAATATATATATACATATATATACATATTTATTTATATATAACGGTTCGTGAATCGTCGGAATTTGGTCGAGGTTATAATGAATGTATGAACACAATTTAAAATTCTTGAGATTTAACTTAACAAACTTTGCTTATCGTGTCGGAATAATATAAAGATAAAGTTTAAATTTGGTTGGAAATTTCCGGGTTGTCACAGTACCTACCCGTTAAAGAAATTTCGTCCCGAAATTTGAGTGAAAAGGTCGTGAATGATAATAAGTATGTTTTCATGATGCATACAGGCTGAAAATTAGAGTTTTATCATCAGCGAATAATTTGGATAAACAATCCATTTATATGAAGAGTACGAGTGAAGCTAACATAGAAGAATGAAATGAGTAAGTGTAGATTCATCTTATCATTTGACGTAGATATGATTGATTTCCAGATTTCAAGGGATTTGAAGAAAATCTTTGTAATAAGATTTGATTCTCCGGTAACAAAAGGAATTAGGATCCGCTTTAAATGCGATCGTCCATTTTAATTGTTCTGTCGGAGATTTCCTTATAAATTCACCTCCTTCATTTTCTTACAACTCACACCTTCTGTTGATGCATTTTATGCAAGTCACTAGACATCTGCCCACATCCATTGCAGGTACAATAGTTTACAGGCCACCATGATCGTTCGTTATTATCCTATCCGTGTTTGTATGTGGTTACAGCAACTGCAGGAATGAGATTTGGATGTTTGACTATGTTAGACTTAGTCAGACGTCCGAGTGAAGCCTCACTCGTACGGCTGATAGGCTCATACGCACGGTTGATGCTGAGCTAAGTCACAATTACAACCTAAATGAGAAGACACGAGTGAGTGATCACCCGTACGGCTGATGAAGCTAACTCGTATGTGTGATGGATGAATCGTACGGGTGAATCAACAGCAGGGGTATATAAGGTCTTATGTTCTTCATTTTAGGTTAAGCCTCTCATTTGTTACACACACTTAGATCTGGTGAGCTCCTCCGATTCTCTCTCAACCCAAATCACCCAGGTGGTGAATAATAGCTCTAGGTGTTGATCTAATCACACTTGATTTAGTTGTGGTATGACTAAATTAATCCCAAAAAGCTTAACCTATTCACTAGAGGGTTGGATTCACTTATTCCGTCATTGTGTGAGTTAAATCTGTTGATTTTTAAGTTCCTAGTCATGTTTCATCACCTTCTATTCTTTCCCCCTCAACTCATATTTTAAAGTATTCATCAATATGCTTCATCCAGTTCTGATTCTCGATATACTTATAACTTTCACATCGGTCATTCTTCTTTTTCATCTACCGCCGGAAGAATCTATTTACTTCTACTATACTCTTGGGTTTATAGTGTTTCTAGTTCTCCCGTGTCTTTATATTGCTATATGCATCGATATATATGGTTTATAATTTTTGATTTGTCATTGGGCTTTATATCTTCCCTTATATTTCAAAGTCTCTGTTTCTATCTTCTATAATCATTGTTATCCACATTTAATGCTCTCTTTTATTTGCTGCAATTTATACCCCAATTTCTATTTCGGAGTTTTGTCCTTTCGTTTCTTCTTCTTGCGATTAAGCACCACTTGTAATGGTCCAGAATTCACAGATATGAATTTCGGAATGAACATTGTTAATGTTCTAGGAAGGAAATTGTGATGGCACGATCTTGACTTGTCAAATTACTAAAATACCTTGGAAAAGGCCGAATCATCAAGAAATATTTTCTTGATATTTTAGAGGTTAAATAGAATACAAGAGTCGTATAACATGGCACATGATGATGTTATGATCTGTGAATCATCACGTTCCATTTAGAAACTCAGCATGAATTACTGTAATATAATCACGTTGATCAAGTGTCATTATATTATACTAACTCATGCTTCAGTTTCCAACACTACTTCAAAAACATTCATATTTTAAACTCAAAGGTTTACAGAGTATAGGAACTAAACAGTTTCCTTTTTAATGTAATACAGATAGCGCAAAGAGATAAATGATTCTAGATAAGAATAGTTATGGAAATATCTTCAGAAATATGGAGGATATTTATAATGAAAGATACGACGATATCTTAGAATTTCTAATATCAGAGGATGATGAAGAATATTGTCTGTAAGGGTTTAGTGTCAGGAGCAAGGTATTCGTTAATGACTTCAGCAGACACTGAATCATTTGGATTCTTTGAAGGCAGGTTCAGTCTTGGTGATTTGTCCACAGCCTCCTTCATACTTTGCTCAATCCGTTTTCCAGTTCCAAAACTTCTCTATTTCTGAGCTTTGTTAATACACTAATCTTTATCATCAAACTTTTTACTACTAAGGTCGTTTACAGTTTTTGTTGCTTCGTCAGCATTTCGAGAACTAGTTCGCGGTTCAGAGTGTTTTTCAGAAACTTCACATTCGAAGTATGTAAGCCTTGGAAATAGACGTTATGTATAACTGTTGGCGTCAACATGCTGTGAGATTTCAAAATACTGATTGCTAATTCCCAATGATTCGTATGGCAATTCTCATTACAAGCGGCAGATGAGTAAATGATGAGGTTTCGATAAATATAAAGATTCTTCGAAATGCCCAAGATCAGTGAAGTTGTTGGTAAGTTTATTGCTAATGTGGTGGAATATGAAAGGTTCTCCGGTAACAAAAGGGTAATCACATATATCAAAATTATGATAAGGCTACTCCGAATGAAAAAATCGAAGTTGTCTTGCTGGAGCTGTGATATAATTTGCTACTTTGCAAAGGAATTGCAAGGTTATTTTTTCTAATAAATGCCAAAAGATCTGACACAGATATGTGTTGAATTATGACTTTGGTTTCAAGAACTTTTTAAGTACATAACTGCGGGTAATATGTGGTTGGATCATCATCTCGATTGCTCATTATTTGAAGTGTCTTCAGAGATTTTCAAAGGGTTTGAACACAAATTGTAATCGTTTGTATACATTTGATGTTCTAACACACTTTTGAAGTCAAAGTATAGCTTTGAAAGATGTAGGAATCTAAAAGTGATGGTACCGGTTATATCTCGAATTGAATTATGAGATTTTAAAATCAGAATATGTAATTGGGTTTGAATGAGTATGGTTGTTTTGATTTCTATGAAAGAATGTATATTATTGTGAAAGTAGGAAGTATAATTTATATTTTTTCTTAATCTGATTCGAAGAATGTAACATATTAATTGTGAATTTATATATATCTCTTGGGTATTACCTACCCGTTAAAAAATTTTCACAATTAATATTTTGTACATAAGAATTTTATTACAGTCTTTATGAAAATATATATGTATATATTCTCCTCAGATGTAACATAGATTTTAATGAGTTAATACTAAATTAAACTCATTCGATTTACGGTTAGAACTAGAGTTGAATAATTCCTTGAAGGCTTTAGAGGTTACATAAGTATTTCTTCAATAATATTGAAATTATGAATCAATACTTCATTATTTGTTGAGATGTGATGTTGGTTTTCGTTAAATTCTTGTGAACTTCGCAAAGTATGAATGATGTTATCTGAAAAGTTTCGGTTACATCAATGATGAAGTGTAAAATCAAATATATACTTGATTTATTAGGAATTGGAATTTGTTGAATTGAGACAGAGATTGTAGTTAATGATGGTTAAGTCGCGGGCGAGGGACGTACATTATTGCATATTTGTAATATGAATTAACCGAGTAGTTAAGATTCACACATAATAGCTTAGCACGAAAAGATTTATTTTTTATTTCAAAATATATATATATATATATATATATATATATATATATATATATATATATATATATATATATATATATAATTTCTTCAGAGGGAATGAGTTAATTCTTCATAACTTGTTGATACAATATACACGTTATTGATTCGTAATGATGTCCACAGTGATTCTTGAACTGACGGAGTTTGTGATGTTATAGGTGTTGTTGATTCTGATGTTGACTGTACTGACGATGCTGGTGACGTTGACGGTACTATTGATGCTGTTGGTAAAACAATTTTAACTTGTTAATCACACACCATTTTTGTCAGGGTTTCTACTCTTCCTTCTATCATTTTGGTTCGCTTAACTGATTTATGGTTAGGGCTAGATTAGATAATCTCTAAAACTTTAGAGATTATATAATCACCGTAGAATGTTTCTCCAATGAAGTTATGAATTAATACTTCGTTAGTTATTGTTGTTGGTACTCCTTGGTATCTATGGTGCGTATGACGTTGATGCTCGTGGGACAGATTGTGAAGTTGAGGTTTACAACGCGGTTGTGGTTGGAGGTGGTAATGGTACTATTGGCGTTGATGATGGTGGTACTGGTTATGCTGCTGGTGCTGCTGCTGGTGTTTGTAATCTCTGCACCATATTCTCCAAAGCCACTACCCGAGAGCGAAGTTCGTTGACTTCTTCTATTATTCCAGGATGATTGTCGGTCGGAACGAGCGGATAAATAAAATCTAGAATTTGATGTAGTATATAATCGTGACGAGATACCCTGGAAATGAGAGAGAAAATGGTATCTCGAACAGGTTCGCCGGTAAGTGCTTCAGGTTCTTCGCCAAGAGGGCAATGTGGTGGATGGAAAGGATCGCCTTCTTCTTGTTTCCAATGATTGAGGAGGCTACGAACCCATCCCCAATTCATCCAGAATAGGTGATGACTGATTGGTTGATCCATTCCGGTCACACTGCTTTCGGAGCTTGAGTGAGATTCCATTTCAGAATCCGAGTGACTTGAACTGATGACAAATTCCATTTCGTACAATTGGATGAAGGATTTTCGATATAAAATGATTTTTCGGCTATCGGGTGGTATTCTATTTACATAGGATATCTATATATAGAGATCAAAAGATTTCAAAGATTACGGAGGAATTTGCGGGATATGTCAGGCAAAGTTTAAAGTAACAGATACGATAAGATATGATTTAGCAGATACGCTAAGATATGAATTTTGTCTATACACTACTCATGCAATTAATGTAGCAGGATGTGTCTAGACTAATAATGATAAGCAGGTAATTTCCTATGGATGATAAGCAGGTGATTTCTGACTAGAAATGATAAGCAAAACTTTTGACATGCAGACACGGTCGAAGTCCAGACTCACTAATGCATCCTAACGACTTATTAGTTAGACACACTAATGCAGACCTGGTTCGCTAAGACCACCGCTCTGATACCAACTGAAAGGACCCGTTCATATACATTATAAACGATTCACAATAGTTGATTACATTGCGAGGTATTTGACCTCTATATGATACATTTTACAAACATTGCATTCGTTTTTAAATGACAATCTTTCTTTACATCAAAAATTGACAGGCATGCATACCATTTCATAATATCCACTATCCAACTATAAATTGATTTAATAATAATCTTTGATGAACTCAATGACTCGAATGCAACGTTCTTCGAAATATGCTATGAAAGACTCCATGTAATATCTTTAAAATGAGCAAATGCACAGCGGAAGATTTATTTAACACCTGAGAATAAACATGCTTTAAAGTGTCAACCAAAAGGTTGGTGAGTTCATTAGTTTATCATAATCATTTATTTCCATCATTTTAATAGACCACAAGAATTTCATTTCCAGTTCTCATAAATATACGTCCCAAGCATAGAGACAAAAAAATAATCATTCTTATGGTGAACACCTGGTAACCGACATTAACTAGATACATATAAGAATATCCCCTATCATTCCGGGATCCTCCTTCGGACATGATATAATTTTGAAGTACTAAAGCATCCGGTACTTTGGATGGGGTTTGTTAGGCCCAATAGATCTATCTTTAGGATTCGCGTCAATTAGGGTATCTGTTCCCTAATTCTTAGATTACCAGACTTTAATAAAAAGGGGCATATTCGATTTCGATAATTCAACCATAGAATGTAGTTTCAATTACTTGTGTCTATTTCGTCAAACATTTATAAAAGCGCATGTATTCTCAGTCCCAAAAATATAAAGGGTAAAAAGGTAAATGAAACTCACCATACTGTATTTCGTAGTAAAAATACATATAACGTCATTGAACAAGTGCAAGGTTGGCCTCGGATTCACGAACCTAAATTAATTATATATATTTATGTGTTGGTCAATATTTGTCTAACAAATTAGGTCAAGTCATAGTGTACCACAATCCTAATGCTCGAGACTAATATGCAAAAGTCAACAAAAGTAAATTTGACTCAAAATAATTTCCAAAAATCTATACATGATTAATATATAGTTTAAATATCGTCGTTTTATATTTTTAAATATTTTTAAAAGATTTATTAGAGTAAATAATATAATTTATTTATTAATAAATAAAATTTTATATTATATTTATATAATAAAATATACTTTTATATATTAAGTAATAAAATTTATAGGGTTTATTTAATATTATAAAGATAATATGATAGGTATTATTAAAGTAAGTTATTACACGTAGTAAAATATGTTTGTATCAAATATTTATTTGATAAAATAATATCTATAATGATAGTAAGTAAAAGTTGTATTATTTTGTAATAATAATTATTATTATAAAAATATCAATATTTATAATTACTAAGATGACATTATGATAAAACGATAATTCTAATTATGATAACTTTAATATTTACGATAATTTTTAATATTATCTTTAAAATAATAATTCTATTTAAAATAATAATAATAATGATATTTTATAGTAACAATGACATTTTTATTAAAATGATAATTTTTGTTAAAATGATAGTTTTAATACTAACGATAATTTTAATAATAATAGTAATGATAAAAATAATAAGAACGATAATTTTATCTAAATCAATATCTTATGATATTTTAATTTCATCATGATACTCTTACCCATTATTTCCTAATCGTTTCGTTTAATAGCTTTTAATCGTCTTTTATATCGTGTTCGTAATAATGATAATAATAGTAATCAAAATAATTAGGTGTTACAAATATTTGTTTTAATTACACTAATATTAATAATGATAGTTACTATAACATTATTAACGATAATACTAATAATTATCTTAATGATAATATAGTAATAATAATAATAACAATAACAATAACCATTTTTAAATAATGATATATATATTAATAATGATAATAATAATAATAATACCAATAATAATAATAATAATAATAATAATAATAATTGGATAATAATAATAATACTAATTATAACTTTAACGATAATAACGATAGTAATAATAAAAAAATAACAATTTTTAATGATAAATCCTTTTATTGATAAAGATAATAATAATAATAAGATAAAACTAGAACGACGATAATAACGACGATAATAATAATCATTTTTAATAATAATACAAAAGTTCGATGGACTATAACTTCACATCCGTTCATCGAAATCATTCGATATCTAAATGAAAAGTTCTTAATTTTTCGCTACCTTTCTAACAACATGCATATCTTATACCTTATCTCAGTCGCATATATAACTAATTCAGGATTGAACATAACCTAACTAAAGGCAATATCAAAAGTACAAACATGCATAATCCTATATACTCGAGCACTAGTCAGGGATACACTATTAGTATGTAAAAGTTAAATTATGAGTACTCACGTATCAATATTGAGATTCAATATTGCAGGAAAGGTACGTAGACGCAAAGGAGATGATAAACACTATATTGACCTCACGAGCATACCCATGAACCATACCCAATCACCTCCATAGCTATAACCCATAATTTTCTTAATCCAATCCCACTCGAAAAACAATTTCGAAATCACTCGGACAGCACTCTGACGTAATATTTTATGTATACTAATAATATCTTGAAATAATACGGAGTAAATATATATATGTAAATCGATTGAGAGAGTTTAGAGAAAAATATTTTCAAGTTTCTATGAAATAATGAAACCTATTGAATTCTATTTATAATAGATTTTTGAATAATTAAAGTATGAATTATTAAAGTGAATTATTAAAGTATGAATTATTAAAGTGAATTATTAAAGTATGAATTATTAAAGTGAATTATTAAAGTATGAATTATTAAAGTGAATTATTAAAGTATGAATTATTAAAGTGAATTATTAAAGTTAAAGTAAAGTAAAAATAAAGTAAAGGTAAAGTTTAATTATAGTAAAAGTATAAAACTATGTACGTATAATACGCGTATAAATATATATAATATTAATTTAAATCGTTATATATATTTAATAAAATAAAATATAAATATCGTTATCTTTATCATACTGGTTAAGTAATGAGTTGTCAAAAGTGGTTCTAGATATTTATAAAAGTTATATACGTTTTAATAATAAAGTTCTTTTTAAACTGAAAATGTTTTTGTACGTTTGAAACTAAATCAAATAAATATAATAATTTTGTTTTCCAAAACCAAATATATTTTTAAGAATCATTTTGTTTAAAGGTTAAAATAATGGAAATCGTTATATCATAAAATGTTTTAGAAAAGTAGAATCATATATATTCATAATAGGTTTCAAGTTTATAAATTACAGTTTGTTGGTGAAGCATGGGATAAAGTTCAAAGGTTAAATGAACGTATGAAATCATCTTAATGAAAAATGTCGAGTTACTTAACTTGTCGATATCCAACATCTAAGTTATTTACACTTCACGTTCTTACTTATAAATCACTTTACCATTTTCCGAATGTTGTCAAAAAGAATAGATTTCTTAAATCACAGTGGACCTCATAACATAGACCCGTAATCATATCATAATGTATCTGATAAATCAATCATTTGATATTATCTTCTAATTCCATCGATAAACATATTGAAACAAATACGTTCATGTAAAGTATTATACGTTTAATACTTTATTAATATTCTCAAGTTATAATATATATATACATATATATACATATTTATTTATATATAACGGTTCGTGAATCGTCGGAATTTGGTCGAGGTTATAATGAATGTATGAACACAATTTAAAATTCTTGAGATTTAACTTAACAAACTTTGCTTATCGTGTCGGAATATTATCACATGTTGGTGGTACTGTTGGTGCCGGTGATGTTGCTGAAGCTGGTAAGTTTTGTACCATATTATCCAAAACTATTACCCGAGCACGAAGTTCGTTGACTTCTTGTATGACTCTGGGATGATTGTCGGTTCGGACGAGCGGATGAATAAAATTTAGAATTTGAGATAGTATATAATCATGACGAGATACTCTAGAAATGAGAGAGAAAATGGTGTTTCGAATAGGTTCGCCAGTAAGTGCTTCAGGTTCATCGCCAAGAGGGCAATGTGGTGGATGGAAGGGATCACCTTCTTCTTGTCTCCAATGATTGAGGAGGCTACGAATCCATCAGATGAATTGGAGATGGCTAATTGGTTGATCCATTCCGGTTACACTGTTTTCGGAGCTTAGGTGAACATCCATGTCGGAATAGCTGTCGGAATAACTATCGGAATGGCTATCAGAATCTGAGGAATCAAACTGGTTGAGGGATTCATCTCGTACGATCAGATGAAGGATTTTCAATAAGAAATAGATTATAGGATGTAGATTAGTACCCTGTAATACATAATTTACATATGCATATATATAATACTAAAATCCCATAAGTTACGAAGGAATCTACGGAAGCTGTCAAGCAAAGTCTACAGTAACAGATATGCTAAAATATGAATTAGCAGATATGCTAAGATATGAATTTTGCCTATAAACTAATCATGCAATCAATGCAATAAGATGTGTCTAGACTAAGGATGATAAGCAAGTGGTTCCCTAAGAATGATAAGCAGGTAATTTTTGACACGAAATGATAAGCAAAACTTTTGACATGCAGACACGGTCGAAGTCCAGACTCACTAATGCATCTAAACAACTATCAGTCAGACATACTAATGCAAGACCTGGTTCACTAAGACCACCGCTCTGATACCAACTCTAATGACCCGTCATAATCCATCTGGAAGAATACATTACATTTGGTTACATCGCGAGGTATTTGACCTCTATATGATACATTTTACAAATATTGCGTTCGTTTTTAAAAGACAAACTTTCATTTCATCGAAAGTTGACGGCATGCATACCATTTCATAATATATTCAACTATAATTGACTTAATAATAATCTTGATGAACTCAATGACTTGAATGCAACGTCTTTTGAAATATGTCATGAATGACTCCAAGTAATATCTCTAAAATGAGCAAATGCACAGCGGAAGATTTCTTTCATACCTGAGAATAAACATGCTTTCAAGTGTCAACCAAAAGGTTGATGAGTTCATTAGTTTATCATAATCGATCATTTCCATAATTTTAATAGACCACAAGATTTCATTTTTCCATAAATATACATCTCATATCAGGCATTTCTCAAACTGCATAGAGATAAAAATCATTCATATGGTGAACACCTAGTAACCGACCTTAACAAGATGCATATAGAATATCCCCATCATTCCGGAAAACCCATCAGACATGATAAAATTGAAGTACTAAAGCATTCCAAATTCCAGAATGGGGCTTGTTGGGCCCAATAGATCTACCTTTAGGATTCGCGTCAATTAGGGGTGCACTAATTCTCAAAATTAGTAATGTTCCCTAATTCTTAGGCTACCAAGCTAAAAAGGGCATATTCGGTTCGTTAATCCAACCATAGAATGTAGTTTCGATTACCTGTGTCTATTTCATAAAACATTTATAAAAATAGCGCATGTATTCTCAGTCCCAAAAATATATATTGCAAAACCATTTAAAAAGGGAGCAAATGAAACTTACGATACTGTATTTTGTAGTAAAAATACATATGACGACATTGAACAACGCAGGGTTGGCCTCGGATTCACGAACCTATATCATTTGTGTATTCATTAATATATATAATCGTAATCGAATAAATATATATATATATATATTTATTTATTAGTTATATATTTTTTATATTACTAATATATATGTTTCATATATTCATTTTGTTATATAAAATATTAATTTTCGCTATGTTATATGTGTTAAATATATTTTTAACATATATATATATATATATATATATATATATATATATATATATATATATATATATATATATATATATATATATATATCATTTGTTTATTAATAATAATAGTTATAATAACACTAGAATAATATTAATAGTGGTAAAACTGATAGTAATTATAATACTTAATATTACTAATGAGATAATAATGTTAATATTTCTATTAATCATAAAAATAATTATATTTGTAAGATATTAATTTTTTTCTGTTAACAATAGTTATGTTATCAATTTTAGTAATTTACATAATAATACTCGTGATAATACAAATAATAATACTTATATTAATATTAACAATTCTATTATTTATAAAAAGGTACTAATACTAATATTTCTGAAAATAATAATAAATTTGTATTATTTTCATAATGATAATAATCTTAACCATAAACTTAATGATGATATTAATACTAAAATGATAAGATTACTAATAATAATAATAATGTTATTAATACTTTTAATGATATTATTCATAATGATTATAATACTTGTACCTATAATTATTATTATTATTATAACACTAATAATAACAATAGTGATAATATTACTAATTAGTTTAATGATAATGATAATTATATCAATAATAATAATGTTAATAATAATACATATGTTATTAATTATAATAATAATAATAATACTAATAATTATAAGTCATTACCAAGTACTAATATTAATAATAGTCTTATCATAAATTTTTACACAATAATAACAACAATAATAATAGCAATAATAATAATAATAATAATAATAATAATAATAATAATAATAATAATAATAATAATAATAAAAAGGAAACTACCTCACAAGGGTTCTAAAAAAATAGTTGCCCACGCCCAGGCTCGAACCCGAGACCTCTCACACACCCAAACAACACTCTAACCTCGCCTCCATTCCTGTCTTTCTGATTTTGTATGAACCTTTATTTATTTTAACTCCTATCTATCAGCTTTTCTCTAGTTCTACTTCATTATTTCAAAACCCAAACTGAATCATAATCTTTTTAATCTTATTCGCAATTATAACTTGATTTTTGGAATTAGCACTAAGCACATAAACGATGATATAGTTTTAAAAATAAAAATAAAATAATAATAATAAGAACAACAAGCTGTTCGTCGGTGTTTAAAAAAAATAATGATTAAGAATTGGAGTACATTATAGATTATGATTATAACTCAAAATACATTGCAAATCGATACTAGAAACTTTTGGAAACGTTAATTTGACTTAAAACACAACATATAATTCGAATTCGTTTGAAAAAACAAAAGTTGACTTTTTAAAACCAAATCTTTGACTCCAAAATTAATCTTTGATTTTGCGAATTAAGATGTAAAATTTTACAGAAAGAATCACGACTGGATTTAGGTTCCTTCTGCATTTTTAAATTTTGAAGAATAAATTGAATTCGTGTTTTTGGTTCTCACAGCTCAAGAACAAGAACAGAGGACGTTTTCACTTTTTTTTATCACTTTTCTTTCCTTTTCTGCTCTAATTGAAACAGATTATATAATGTATCAGTTAATGATTGATGCTGTAATAATAGATAAATTAATTTGTTCAATATTAACAATGATATTGACATATAACAGATTGTAGACATGAAGTACCAAATTTTCAATCAGAGAATAAAAAAATATAAATAATCAGATAAAGATATCAACAGAATTCGATTTTTCTTGTTTTGTAGTGTTTGGTTGAGGTTTAAAGAATCTTCAATCAGGAGCAGTGAAAAAAAATCGATCAGATAAAGAACCAAAACAGATTTCGTTTGTTTTTGGAAAGAAATTATTTGATTTGCTAATTTATAATTATAATATATATTTAATATATTGTTATTTGAAAAAATATGGTAACAATAATTATTAATACTAATGATATTAATAATAATAGTAATTATGATGAGATATTAATAATAATATATAACATGATATTATTAATAAGGATAATGGTATCTCTAATAAATATTTTATACTAATGATCACAATAATAATAAAATGTATCGTTTTCTAATAAGTATTAATTATAATAACACTAGTAATAATTATATTAATTATAATAATATTAAATATTAATAATGATATTAACTATATAATGATAGTAATACTATTATTCATAATACTAATAATACTACTAATTATAATAATATTAATGATAATAATAATGTTAATAATATTAATAATATATACATCAAATTTCATATCATTAGTACTGATATTTATTTTGAAAGTAATAATATTATTATTATAACAACTATATTTAAATTTGTTTTATATATATTTTTAAGTATGTAACATTTAATAATCATATATTATATGGTAATCTTTATTGAATATTTATTATTTATAAATCTTTATACATTACAATATACATAAATAGAGATTATACATGTTTATACGTAAATTCATTTTAAATTAGACTTAATTATTTTGTATCCCATTTTAAATATTTAATTCAAATGTTAAAATTATATTTTTTTTATAGTTTCAATTATATATACTTACATTTGTGTATATATGTATACATATTTATTTATAAACAATTGTTCGTGAATCGTCGAGAATAGTCAAAGGTTAAATGGTTCCATATAAACAGTTCAAGATTTTGATCATCAATTAAATCTAATTTGCTTATCGTGTCGGAAACATATAAAGATTACAGTTTAAATTTGGTCAAAAATTTTTGGGTCGTCACAGTTATAGTCCCGTTTTTACATACTTTTCAAAGTATATTTTTGGGATGTGATTACATGCATTTTATTTCACGTTTAGACACAAGTGACAATTAAATTTAAATTATTCATTGTGAGTTGAACAAAAATATTCCCTAGTCTGGTAACTGTAATCACTGGTTTCTACTGGTGAACGCGAATCCTACGAATAGATCTATCGGGTTTGACAACCCTATTTCGAGCTAGTCGCGCTAGCAATTTATAATCGGAATGTTTAGTACTTCGTATTTTGTTGTAGATATACTGTCCGGTGTATATCATTTATTGTGTTTTGGCAAGGGTAAATAAAGGGTTAAGTGGTTACCAGGTGGGTCATTGATAATGGAATAATGTTTAATGTTTTCTAATATTTTTAAATTTTGTGGTCTAAAGTTTATTCAATTATTTAAACTTATAATTGACTCAACCTTTGTGTTGACAGTTTACTCGCATGTTTTCACAGGTACTTGAGTTTATGTGATGCTTCCCATGTGTTTAGAAGAGTCTGCATGCATTTGGGGAGATTTCATGAAACAATTATGAAACTTAAGCCTGCATTCTGTTTTTGGATAATTTAAAATTTATAGGTTTGTTGGCAATGTTTTGTGTCAACTTTGGTTAATTAATATGTTGGGTTATTTTAAACTACATATTTTGGTATGCTTTCCTTTTTGGGAAACTTTTGAAATAAAAGAATGCAATGTCGTTTATTAAATTCATTTAAGTTCGATCAAGCTGTGGGACCAAGTGACGGAGCCGTTAAGTGTTTTGACGGGGCCATCACAGTTGCTCTCGACACATGACGGGTGATAAATCCTTGCTTGTCAATTTCGTTGACAAATTTCTAGGAACGGTTACTTTTGGAAACGATGAGATTGCAGCAATAACGGGTTATGGAGATTTTGTAAAAAAATGGCATAACGATCAAACGGGTCTCATATGTTGAGGGTTTGGGGTGCAGTTTATTTAGTGTCAGCCAATTTTGTGACGGAGATCTCAAGATTTTGTTTGAACGTCGTCAATGCTCGGTGCAATCTACCGATGGAAACGATCTCCTTGTTGAAAACATTGTGCTTCACTTTATACTATTAACCTCAATGATGCACCATCAAATGCAACCATGTGTTTGGTTACTCATTCAACAAAGGAAAATTCATGGTTATGGCATCATCGGATGTCACACCTGAATTACAAGGGTATTAATCAATTGGTCTCTAAAGACTTAGTTGATGGTATTCCATGCTTTCAATATGATAAGCATCATGTGTGTCCATCATGTGCGATGGGTAAGCTGAAACAGACTAATCATCTGCTTAAGCAAAACCCCAGTACTTCTTCGTCCTTGCAGTTGTTGCATATGGACTTATGTGGACCCATGCGTATTTCTAGCCTTGGTCGCTGGAAACAAGTGCTTGTCATTGTAGATGACTATACCCGATTTACATGGATTTTCCTTCTAAGGACTAAGTCAGAAACCCCCGCCATTATCATTGAGTTCATTAAAAAGACTCAACGCTCTTTTAACAAACATGTTAAGAGTATTCGAACTGATAATGGGACGAAATTTAAGAATGGCCTGCTTGATAGTTATTTGAAAGACCAAGGCATTGAACATCAGTTCTCTGCTGCACGAACCCCTCAACAGAATGGAGTAGTTGAACGACATAATCTTACGTTGTGCGAAGCAGCTCGAACGATGCTTGCTTACTCCAAACTACCTCCAAAAATGTGGGGGGAGGCCATTTCTACTGCATGTTATACCCAAAATCACTGTATCATTAATAAATGTTTTGATAAAACTCCTTATGAGTTACTATATGGTAGAAGCCCGAATGTCAAATATTTCCGTGTCTTTGGTTGTATATGCTATGTGCTTACCGATTTTGACAGCCTCGGGAAGTTTGATCCTCATGGCGATCAGGCCATATTTCTCGGTTATTCTTCGAACAAAGTTGCCTATCGTGTCTATCACAAACGGACAAAGACGGTCAAGGAAAGCATTAATGTAAGGTTCGATGAGTTATCAGGAATGGCTTTTGAACAACTCAGTTCAAAACCCGGTCCTAACCTGACTACTTCTTCTTCCGCACAAAATTCAATTTTCTTGAAGAAGGGTGTTCCTACGGTAACAACAGAGGAACTGGATATCTTGTTTGATAGTCTTTATACTCCTCAACGGAATTCAAATGTTCAAGCCGTACCGGGTACACCATCACGGTCAACTACTGTGGAGACTCAACCAAGTCTTTTTGATGAAGATACAACAACAACTGATTCACCTGTTGCTTTTTCATCCTCCCTCCCACCTCCTGATGATAATCTTGAACCAATTCAAGATACATCTGTTAATACAACTCTAGTTATTTCTCCAGATACTCGAATAAATCCATTAGAAAATGTTACATCAGATCAAGCGGATCAAGGCTCAACTTCAACAACGGTTGATGTTTCAATAGATACCACTGATATACAACCTCTTTCACATAATAATCGATGGACTAAAAGTCATCCAATTGATCTTATAATTAGTGATGCATCTGTTCCAGTCTCAACTAGAAGGGCAACTCGGAATATGTGTCTATACACTGCCTTTCTTAGTAAGATTGAACCAACAACAGTTGCTCAAGCTTTACTAGATCCGAACTGGATGGTAGCAATGCAAGAAGAGATCAGTCAGTTTGATCATTTGAAGGTATGGCGATTAGTTCCAAGACCAACGGGTCAACGACCAATAGGGTTTAAGTGGATTTTTAAGAACAAGAAGGATTCTGGTGGAATTGTGGTTCGAAATAAGGCACGTCTTGTCGCCAAGGGATATCGACAACAAGAGGGTATTGATTATGATGAAACGTTTGCTCCGGTTGATAGGATTGAGGCTATTCATCTTTTCCTTGCATTTGCTTCTCATATGAAGTTCACAGTGTTTCAAATAGATGTCAAAACTACTTTTCTGAACGGTCACCTTCAAGAGGAAGTTTATGTTGATCAACCAGAAGGCTTTATTGATCCCATTAATCCAAACCACGTCTACTACTCGGAGAAAGCTTTGTATGGTCTGAAGCAAGCACCGCGTGCATGGTACGAGACCTTAACAAAGTATTTGCTGGACAATGGCTTCTCTCGTGGAACGATTAATACAACGCTATTCATCCGTAAAAACCACGGTCACATTCTCTTGGTTCAAATTTATGTTGATGACATTATTTTTGGTTCCACGTCCCCGGCCTTATGCAAAGAATTTGGTGACCTTATGGCCAACAAATTCGAAATGAGCATGCTTGACCAGTTAAATTTCTTCTTGGGGTTACAAGTAAAACAATTACCAAATGGGATTTTTATCAGTCAAACAAAGTATATCAATGATATGCTTAAACGTTTTAAAATGACTGCTTTAAAACCAATGACAACCCCAATGAGGACTTTACTGGATGCTGATGCTAATGGGGAACCCTTTGACATTACACTTTATCGAAGCATGGTTGGTTCTTTAATATATCTGACTGGAAGTAGACCAGACATTATACTTGCTGTAACTGTCTGTGCCCACTTTCAGTCAAACCCTAAGAAATCCAACTCCAAAGCGGTTGTTAGGATTTTTCAGTACCTAAAAGGTACACCTATCCTTGGGATCTGGTATCCTCATGGATCCGATTTCAATCTCACTGCTTATACTGATGCGGATCATGGCGGTTGCCATGTTGATAGAAAGAGCACATCTGGATCAATTCAGATGTTGGGGAATAGGCTAGTTGGTTGGTCATCCAAAAAGTAGAACTGTGTGTCTTTATCAACAGCTGAGTCTGAGTACATTGCTGCAGCTCACTGTTGTTCACAAGTTTTGTGGATGCAAACTCAACTTTTGGACTATTGCTTTAAGATTTCTAAGACCCCAATTTACTGTGATTACCAAATGCTATTGCAATTACAAGCAACCCGGTCCAGCATTCTAAGACTAAACACATTGATATTCTTTATCATTTCATTAAGGACCATGTAGAAAAAGGGGATGTAGAGTTATACTTTGTGCCTACGAAAGTGCAATTAGCTGACATGTTCACTAAGCCTTTAGATGAACTTAGGCTAAAGTTTTTAATCAAAGAGATTGGCATGGTAGATACTTTCTAGGGACTTATACTTGGGATCTGTTGGGACTTATACTTGGAATCTTGTGTTTAGGGGGAGTAGATACTTTCTAGGGGGAGCAACTGATTTCTTATGCTTTAGTTAACATCTTTCAAGGGGGAGCCTTTTAGATCTGTGTTAACTTCCTGGGATTAAGTTTCAATGGTTACAAAAGGGGGAGATAACTCATTGATATCATATTTCAAGGGGGGAGTTAATTCATTTTCTTGGGAAAATATCAAAATGGTGAGGTACTTTCTTGTATATCACATTTTGAGGGGGAGAAAATGAAAAGAAAATTGTTTTTCAAAAGTGAATTTCATAAATTCTTTGTTTATATCTGAAAATAATTCACTAAGGCTTGTATATATCTCAGTATGCAACTCGTTTTAACAATTGGTATCACTGAAGATTTGTACTTTGTACGTAATTCAGAATTTTCTAAGTACAAATCTTGTTTTATAAAATTCATAAAAATTGAAAAATATAAAATCCAAAAACATGTGAATTTTAAATGAATAAATGCTAATTTTAGCATTATACCGAATCTGACAACCAACAGTACAGATTCGGTAAGTTCAAAATTTTCATAAATTGTCTCAGAAATATTTTTCATAAAAATGTGATAGTCTTGAATGATTTTTGATAAAGATTTGTCAAAATTTGAAGTCAATATGTTTAAATCTGAAATTGAACTGTATTCGGTATTTAAGGCTCATTCGGTAAAGCCCATGTCCTCAAAACATTCGGTATCTATAAATAGCAAGGTCAAAGTCAAACTTTCTCTCACTTTACTCTAATTGCATACCGAATCTGAACTAATCTACCGAGTCTACCTAATCTACCGAATCCGTCTCTCTGTATCTTCAAATCTTTGGTATATTCTTGTTTTAATCAAATTTAAGTATCACATGTTGTAGATCTGAGATGATTGAACACGTGTAAACCAGAAAATAATGCAAATAACATGATTGTGACACTTAATTTTGAAAAAAGTGTTGATTATACCGAATCTGAGTCGAGTTTCTTAATTCTTAGATTAAACTCATCTGATTTGGTTAATTAACATAAATTCTTGTCAAATCTATGTTAAATTAGTTTATCTATCAATTGACCGAGTCTGATTACATGTTTAATTGAGTATTTGATGGATTCTGTACATACCGAATGTGTTCTTGCTACAGTACCGAGTCTGTTAAAATGATTAACATGCTTTTCTGCTTTGATTGAGTTGTTAATTGATTATGATCATATTTTTGCATGATATAAGACTGAATATGCATGTTTGGGTGATTATGTGTGATTTTTGAAGATACCGAATCTGTTCTTGGCATTTTACCGAGTCTGTAATTTGCTACTTTAAAAATAATGTGATTTTCAACTTGATAAATCTTGCATGCTTTATTTAAGTCTTTAGTATGAAAACTCAAGCTTATTTGGTTACAGAATCTCAAGTTTTCATGACTACAGAATCTGCTTGATTTGTGCTTAAATTTGACTAAGTGTTGTTATGATTCTTTGTGTTATATAATTGGCTTTACATGATGATTTTATACTGTAATGAATATCATATGGATGTCATGTTTGTCAATTACTTGTTTATATTTGGAATAAATGATTTTTATAACTTAGAAAAACCATAAAAATTATAAAACTTGAAAAATACAAAGGATTTCTTAGGCAAATAAGAATAGAGATATGTGCTTTATGTTAAACATCTTGTGGTCTTCTATTTCTTATTTATACATCTAAATGGCGAACAATCACTTTATCAACTCTGAAACCAACATTCCCTGCAACTACTGGACTGCAATACTAGAGAGGCATACACTGTGGCCTGCTCTAAGCTCAACTGCCAGTGTGCCTGTGACAGATCTGGAGCTACTGAACAGAACTATTAGATTTGTGGAAGCTACACAACCTACTGCTACAAATCCAAAGGGTACACAAGCTCGATTTGAATTTGAGCTAAGAGGAGTTCAAGGGATGAGGAGTATTACAAAGGCTGATTTCAGGAGGATCTTTTAGCTTCCTCTTGTTCAAAATGCTCCTTCTTTCCCTGCTACTCGGCAGATAATGTCTTCAATTTTTTATCTTGGTTATGTTGGAGCTACCAATGTTCCACCGGCTAAGTTTCAGAAGAAGTACATGCACTCAAGGTGGTGTGTGATCTTCTCAATCATCAACAGATGCTTGTTGATGACAAAGAGTGGATCAGACAGCTTGATGGTGCCAATACTGAGGCTATTCTACTCATTCACAAGAGTAGACACTCCTGACTATGCAGAGCTACTATGGGATTTGGTTCAGGCTCAAGTTGATAAGCCAAGGGGTTCATACATCCCTTGTGAAAGGTTTTTCTGTATCTTTATCCATGATGTTATAAATGCTTGCAGAAATGCAAATATATTTGTACCATGTACACAAGGATTACAGATGAAAAGATTTGGGGAGCTGAAGATGAATACCCCGATGGTATCTGACAATCAATTCACTGCGCTGATTCCAAATTGGCTTGTGGGGCTAGCTGCACCCCAAGAAGCTCGAATGCATTCATATTTTTAGGCTATAGGAATACCTCTTCCGAACCCGGTACAACAAGCACAAGTTGAACCTTCCGCGGTTCCAGCCCCAGAGGTTGTAGAGGAACCTGTAGTACAACCATCCGGGCCAGCTAATCCTCCACTTAGGGTGAACCTCAAACGTTCTAGGGTAGCACACCATGCTCAACCCGTAAGGATCAGGGAACCTAGATCATCTAGGATTGAACCAACCCTTTCAACAACACCCGAAGTGAGCAGTGACACCGATTCTTCAGCAACTGAATCATCTCCTGAACATTCTCCTAAGAGAACTCAATTTATGCCTGATGAGATGATTCAGACTCCACCAATCCAATGAGTAACTAGATCTAGGACTTCGACACATATCGTCTGCCAAACAGTTACTCCAACCATTGGTGATACGGACCAAGACCTAGAGATGATTAGGTCACCTTCACCCATCTCCGTATCACATCCAATAATAACAGTAAGCCCTATGCTAAATGAAGCGCAAGCTTCGGTAGCAAGAGAGCTAAACGCACGGATGGTAAAAAGACCAATAAGCCCATCCAATCTAAACAGGACTAAATAATAAATCCTACACAGCAAGATGCTTTGGCATCTAAGGAAGTAAAGTCTTCCTCTGTAGTAAATTCTGCGTTGACTCAATCGATTGAGTAAACTCAATCATTGAAGTCTAGAACGGCCGAAGGGGAGCCGAAAAGTCTTGAAAAGGCACCCTGCTTATCGGCTGGAAATCCTCATGTGCCTTAACGTACAACAGGGCCTCGAGGTCCGGCTTATATTGATGAGGGAGATCTGCCGCATCCCATGGAAACGAGTCAACATGACAATCCTTCGAGATATTTATCAGACTTCCAGCAGACTGATCCCTTGTTTCATGAAAGTGATCCATTGGTTCAAACCACTTCTCTTCCGGATTCTGAATCTCAGGGTCTGGAGGAAGAGTCGTTAACTGAAAGAGATGTACCACCTCATGGTATATCAATGATTTCAGGAGTCGGAGATAGCAATATCTCTGTGATATTTAAACCGACGGGTAGCTCTACTACTTTTTCAGAGTCCCATGAGACTAAAGTTATGGAGGCGGATGCTTTGAAAGAAACTTCGCCGGCGACAACTCCGGTTGTTGCCCAACCTCCATCAGAAGGGGATATCACGAATCTGACTAGTAGTATGTACAACCCTACATATAAGTATAATACCGCACGTATATCCTTACCTGCCTTCACGGAAAATCAAACACTTCCACCGACATCGCCTCCAACTGTTGCTGCTGCTGTTCCTATTATTACATTACCACCATCACCCTCACATTCACCAAATTTCTATGATGCTCTGGAGCAAGAATATTTTAGTCGTATGTTTTCTTGAATTAATCTTGATGTTCTTCGACGCACTTCGCTTCAAGCATTGTTTCGCGCTCGAGTATGATATCCACTTACTTCCTGCTCTTCTCCAATAAGTCCTCACCGTAGGGGTGTTCATCGGTTCGGTTTTCGGTTTGTTCGGTTTATTCGGTTCGGTGTATTCGGTTTTGAAATTTTTTTAGGCAAAACCGAAAACCGAACCAAAAACCGAATTCAAAGTTAAAACCGAACCAAACCGAAAACCGAATTCAATTTCGGATTCGGTTCGATTTTCGGTTAAAACCGAATATTATGAAAAACCTGAGAACGTTGGTAGTTTAATTGTGGCGTTGCTGATGTCTTAGTTATTTATATCCTAAAACAATGACGTATCATTAAATTATCAAGAATTCGATGATTTATTAATATTTATAGCTTAATTATGACGTTTACTACTTCTGTAATTGAGAAGAAGGACATAATAATTTAAGTAACATAATTAAAATGTGAGCTACCAAATCTTCATATAGGTGAGAATATATTTTATTGATTGGATCTCAAATTATAATGACACTAAAACATAAATATACAAATTAAATGTATAAAAATTTTGAATTCGGTTTTGAAATCGGTTTTCGGTTAAACCGAATTCAGAATTTTCAAAACCGAAAACCGAACCGAATACCGAATTCAAATTCGGTTTCGGTTTGACGCGATCCGAAAACCGTTTATCAAATTCGGTTTGGTTTTTTTCCGGTTTGGTTTCGGTTTGGTTTTCGGGTTCCACGGTTTCAAACCAAATACTGACCACCCCTACCTCACCGTGATAATGAACATGACGATTCTGATCCTCAGAATAGTCATGAGGGGGAGATAGGAGTAGATGGAGATTATCTAGTGGTGAACATTTCAACTAAGGGTGGTGGTGTGAGGTCTTCATCAGCTTCTCAAGCTCAACAGGTTCAGACGGAATCAGAAATGATTTTTACTCATGATGAAATTAATGATAAGGAGCCTGAGCAAGTTATAATTCCATTTGTACATTCAGAGGCTGATGGTGGACCGGTAGATGAGGATTTGAACTTAAGTGATTTTTATCTTGAAGAAACAGATGATGATGAGTTTGTCATTCTAAGCAAATTATCTTCAGTATCTTCAATCTCGAAAAATGTAGAGATTGTAGATGAAGAGAATCTTGATCCAGTAACTGAAAGTGATGATGAAATGGATTCTTCCGATGACGATGAAGACAATCTTTATGTTTATCCAAATGATGAAGATATCTTTGACCATATTGAAGATGATAATGTTCCAAATGATGATGCGACAAATCCTACTGATCATTCATCGAATTCTACACCTTCATCGAGTTCAAATCCAACAAATGCTAATGAAAGCTCAACTTCTGGTACATCTACATCAAGTAAAACAGTGAATTCCAGATTCAAATACAACCATGGTATATTTTTTAAGAATCAGGAACAAAGATTGTTATTGGGAGTTGAACATGATTTCATAACTTTACGAAACACATTCATCGAGGAGAATGCTTACAAGATCTTCTGCATTAACGAAACACCAAGGAGTAAAAGATTTACTTATATAGGTTCACGATTGCTTCCAGCAAGTGAAAGAAACTGGTATGAGTTTATGTGGAGGAAACACATCAACAAAGATGAAGATGATTTTTGGCTTCAAAGAAAATATCGTATTTCAGAAGTGTTGAATATTACTCTAGTCGGAGTAGAGATAAGCGAGAAAAAAAGACGTTATCAGTCAGTTCCACGTTATTAGAGAAGATGAGAAGGAATACAAGTTCACAGAAGCAGATTTTCATAATCTAGATATGCTTGATATCATTCACATCTACAACTACCTCAGTATCATCATCATTCGACCTTTTGCTAAGGCTCAAGCTTTGGAAGCTGTGAAAAGATACATGATGGAGTCAATCGAAGTGATGAGACGTGAAGATTTTCAAATTGGTCTCGAAGCGAATAGGAAAAAGATTCGAACAACCTATCCGAATCAATACACAGAGGGACTAAAGGATATGAGAATGTTTCAAATGCAATTCGAACCCGAAGGGTTTGTATTTGTGAATTCTCAGAAAGAAAAGTGTTCATCCGCACTGAAGAGTTGAACAAATACTCAGATAGTACACTCAAGGCTGCACTGAAGTATCTTAAAATTCGTCAAAGGAAGTTTGATGACATTGACATGAAAATGGGTCTTGGAGAGTTTATAAAGCATAGCAGAGATCGTCTGAAGCTCCGGATCCGTATAAGACGGTTTGATATTCTTTGTGGCTAGAGAAAGAGAAGGTATTTCAAAGAAATGGATGAATATCCATTACATGAGGGAGATCCAAGAAAAGCGTGGGGCGTCTGGAAACCTTCTAAGCAGATTTCAAAAAATCAAGTAGAAGTTTCGAAACCAGATGGCACACGATGAAAACTAACGTTTGGACCTCTCAAGATTACTCAATAGGATTATATTGTAAAATTCACATTTAACACTAAGAGGGAGATTGTTAGGTTCCCGAAGTTGTATAGTGTTAATGTGAAATAAGCTTAAATGATGGTTCCTTAGAAGAGGGCTATATAAGGAACCTAAGTAGTCCTAATTAGATAGCCATTGCATTGTAACTGAGTTCTAGAAGCTGTGGAATGTAAATCTTATTGATACCCTCTCATACCTAGTCTCTTTTACACTTACCGAATCTCATTCTAACTTGTCTTTTCTTCTAATCTCAACTTGTCTTTTATTCGTAAAATTATTTCGATTTTAATGGTGGTGGCAGTGAAAAATAACTCGAGACGGATAGAAAGATAACTTCCGTGTAAGATTTCGGTGGGTGATGGGGGATTCTTTTGGATTAAATAATGAATTTACACTTTAAGCCATTGAAAGTTATAGTTTAGACGCCTGAAGAACTTACAGTTTGGACCATGAAAGAAGGGGTTGAAGCGTAAATTTTGGTGTTGTATGGGACTGTTGTTGTTTTGGACTTCTTTGGGACTGAATTCTACATTCCATTTAGTATTATAAGATGAATAGAATAGTAGATATTCTATATATTTGAATTACCTAATTAAAAGTATCAACAACTAACTTACTAAAAAATTTTATGGTATAAACATTTTTTATAAACATGATTTTCTCTCCAGCCTTTCTCCTCCCCACCTCCCTTTTCACACCACTTCCGGTTGCCTCCCATGAAAGAACTACCATCATCCCTCATTCGAAAACATTTCCCAACAATATCCCCAATCCAAACCCTCTTCACCCGAACTTTTCGAACACCAATCAAACCGATGAAGGAGAATGGACAGTCATGACCGGAACTGAAAAGAATGAGTGTAAGAGTCAAAGAACTAATCAAAAAGTATGGTGATGTTCACCCTAAGTCAACAATCAACTCCAACGTACAACAAAAAGTAAAACTCATCCGGGAGCAACATGACTCCATCATAACAAATAATCCCTCGAAACAAAAGATCACGTCGTTCTTGGCTTATAATTTTCTGGAAGAGTTGGAGGAAAACGACCGAAGGACTTTCCTCAAAAGATACGGTGATCTACGTGATATATTTATCCCGCATAAGAGAAGGCTAAGGAATGGAAAAAAGTTTGGCTTTGTTAGGTTTGAAGGTGTTCTCGATGCGGAATTTATGTTAAAGAAGATGTACTCAATCTACGTGAAGGTCAACTGGTTTAGGGTACATATGGCTCATGAATGAACTAAGGTCCCAATAGAAAATAACAATCTGATATGTTGAGTCCCCTACATAATTAAGGATTTAGTTATAACAAAACGTGATTAGGAACACTAATTATTATGTGCAGGCCAGCATAAGTTTATTTAATTATTTCAAACTATAGGAGCAACAATGTATGCTGTGTCTAAGTAGGTTAGTGTGCTGCCTTAACTATCAGCACAAGATAGTTAAAGATTCAAGGGTTCTTCACAGCCAGCATATGCTGTATGCTGAACCAGCAGAAAATCTATAGAAGAACCAGCATGAGATCAACCAACATCAGGTTGGAGCAGCACACAACACTTAGACAAATTATGCTCCATTACAAACATAATCGTTTCCTGTGTTGTCTACATCAAATAGTACTATTCAACTAACATCGAGGACTAAGTTGAAGAGAAAAGGAAATGTGCATGCGGCTGAAAAGTGACCTTACGAGACAACTAAGAAATGCAGAAGGTTAACCCATGCGCAGTTCGTGGTTAACACTTTGTAACGCCTAGGGAACTCAACATTCCATTTGTTTATTCAAATAGGATGTCCAACCATTTGGGGTTTTTCTGCAAATAGCTATCGAAGAGGAAAGGGAGCCATATACTCTCTGACACAGCTGTCGGTTGAAGTACAAACATCCTTTGTACCAACAGACAATAGATTATTCACATGGTTATTAGGATTCTATAAATAGGTTAATTCCACTATTGAAATATTTAGTGGTGTAGTATCAAATCGATAGAGTCCAAACCTTGTATAAACTTAAGACGTTCGAAAGCTATATAGGTGTAATCTGTATCAACCGGTTACCTATTCCGCCAAAGGATAACGCGATTCTTTGAGATTATTTCAATAAAAGAATAATGTTGAAAATTACATTGACTATGATTTAATTATTTATTTAATTACTTGCTTAATTGATAACACATCTTAATTAACAAAAAGAATAATTGTATTATCCTGATAAAAGAATTGTATAGGTTAATTCCACTACTTCATGTTGTTTATCAGATGTAACAACTAGTATTAGAGCTTCAGTCTTGATAATTTATTATCCTGGATCTGAATTCTCTAATGGTCGCTTACAACTCTAGCTATCTCGAAAATGGTTATGCAAGTAGACCACCCAAGTTTGATGAACACGAATATGAAACTTGAAGGAATAGATTCATGTTTCACCTTGAGTCAAGTGACTCACTCATGCCTGACATTGCAAACAATAGCTCATGTATTCCCATGGAAATCGTTCATGCTAGACTTGCATCTGCAGAATCTCCAATCACTGAAGCTAGAGAGATTATTCTTCCTCCATCTAGATGGCAGGATGAAGACAAGGGTCGTGTTGTACTTGACTCAAAAATCAAAACTATGATAGTTATAACTTTACCTAGTCATGTTTCTAAAATGATTAAAAGGAAACCAAGTTCAAAGGCTATCTTTGACTATCTTGACATCACTTATGATGAGAAAGATGAGGTTAAACAAAACAAAATCATTGTTTTTAAGGGGATAATATGAACTCTTCTTTCCTTACAAAAATGAGACTCTGAAACAAACCTTTATCATAATAGAAGATTAAATTCTGTTATATCCTTAATAAATGTTGATAGAATTAAAGGAGGGAAAAAAATAAAATTGAAAATAAACAGAAAATACAATACATTTAAGATTTTTCTCTAAACTGTGTGTTTTTTATTTAGAGATAATTAAATTGAGATTGGGGAGTATATCTCTTATTGTCTATTTTGATCAATTTACAATTATAAGCTCTAACTTATTGTAGATTGATTAAAAGAGACGATACTTTCTATCTTTTTAGTCGTCCTTCTAGATACCCCGAACTGTGAAAAAACTTTTTACGTTTTTACTATTTTTAAGCTCTAACTTTAAATAATTTGTTAACATTTACGAGTATAAAATTAAGTTTCAGATTTTATCTGCAAAAATAGTCTTCAACTAGCGGCTCAAGTTATAGCTATAAATTTAATTTAACTACTTTTACACGTCCTTTAAATCCTACACTTATCGATCGGAAAGTAATAAATTTAGACGTCACGTTATTATATTTGTATGTACTTTCAAATATAATACTAAATCACATACGTCACACATTATTATTTTATATTTAACCTTCAATTCATATTAATTCGCCCTTCGAATAATGCAATAATTGTGGACGAAATAGATCTAAAGGTACCAACTACCAAGTAACAAATATATACAATCCAAATCCAAAATACCACGTTTGACTATCTGTCTTATGAATCGAAAGCTAGGTCTAAAATATGTCCAAAAATTATTCCGGTTATTGAGGAGGTTGATTTTGAGTAATAACAATCTTATTTAATTTAATATATTGGTATATACAATCAACAAATTTTGCTTTATAAAATCGAAGTGTAAACTTTGGATATATTCATAGCGATATCAGGCGTTAATTATTAAATTTTTTCTAGCGAACTTTTAAAATTATCGTTAACACATTTTATAATACCGACTATTCATTACTTTTAAAACTATTCATTACTTTTAAAATAAAAGGTGATATTCACACACTATTTTTTATCCATAATAACACCTAAGTTACTCTTACAACCTTACTTACAATAATGGAAGTTGAACTCCCTAGACAAACGTATAGATATAAATGTAAGTGTTATAATAAAAAATGCATATGAATCAAAACTGGCAACTCTCTTTTAAAATAGCAAATATAAATTAAATCTGTATAATAGTTGAAAACGTGTTAATGGCAATGTAAAATAACGATTTTAAGAAAAAAATAAATTATTGCAAATTTAAACGGTTAACATATATACTCCAATATTGACTCATATACTAAATACTAAATCAAATATATTATTTCCAAAAAGGGTTATGGCTACTCAAGGGCCATATACTTTTCATTTTGTCCCGATGTAGTCCATATACCAAAAAAAAATTACTATTATAGTCCATAAACTTTAAAAAAATGTATCGATATAGTCCATTGACCTGATAAATAAGGTTGATCGATTTTAAACCGTTGATCTTCAAAAAAAGTATAAATTTTTGTCCCGATGTAGTCTATATACCCAAAAAAAAAGTACTAATGTAGTTCACATACTTTCAAAAAGTGTATCGATGTAAACAAAAGGTGACCTATTTAACCGGTAACAGGTTACCTTATGGACTACATCGATAAACTTTTTAAAAGTTTATGGTCTATAATAGTATTTTTTTTTTTTTGATATATGAACTACATCAGGAAAAAATAAAAAATATATGGCAAGCCTTAACCCTTCCTAAAATATATATACAATTCAAATGTTCATGATCATTATCATTTTGTATATTAATATTTTAGTATAAACGAAGTCATATGATGGAATCATGGATATTAAAACCACACATGAAGCTTGAATTATTTCATAAAACTTTTTTTTTTCTTTTTTGATAATACTATACTATAACTATACTGTAACTAGCTCCAAAGTATACCAAAAAAGGGTAAACATCTAAAACATCATAATTAACATTTCATAACCTCTAATCACGCCGGATAATCAAAGGGCAACGGCGAAACCACCGACGAATCCGATAAATTCCGGTGAACAAATCCATAATTCCTAAGCACTTGATTATCAGCAAAATTCAAAGCTTTATTCATACCATCTCTACAGCTTTCACTGCTAAAAATGGGATTATGTTTCCCATTACAAGGTTGACAACCCGCAAAATGCGTCACAAAAGGCCTTCTCCAACTTCCAAACTCATTACCCGCATCTTTTAGCGACGGTTCTCGTAACAAACCGTACCGCTCACTTACTTTCTCCGCGTGTCGCCTTCTTAACATCCCCGCACTCGTTTCGATCTCTAAATATTTTTCCGTAATATTTTTTAACGTGTCGACAATAATTACCCAATAACCCTCTAGATAATAACCGGTCTCTATAAGCATTTTTTTACCGTACCATTTTTTATGGTCCTTATATAATAAATAAGCTAACGCGGTCTGATCATCAGACTCGTGTTTAAACTCATTTAATAACACATTTCCCCATTTCTCATAATTACTAGAACGTGGGCCCATATCAGCCCACGTTTCGAGAAAATCTAAAGACCATTGACAATTTCTTATCAAAAACGACCCCGCGTTTAACCCTAACCAACTTTTCTTCTCGTAAACTTCTTTCGGCCACCCATGAACGATGAAATTATAATCTTTATAACGATGAAACGGGATTTTATATTCCATATCGGTGAATGCGGTATCTTCATCCATCCACCAGATCCATTCAGCTTCCGGGTGGGCCACCATTGCGGCCCGAACCGTTGCAATCTTGGCCCAACAAGAAGGCATTTCAGGGTCTAACAACACGTTATTGTAAAAAATATCGTAACCATGAATACGACAATAATCAACTTTATTCCTATAGAATCTTAACAAATAATGGTCACCGGTTGGGCTGGCACATGGGGTGGACCGTGACCCGGTTACAATAAAAACCCGGTCGTGTGATTTGGGTTGAAAAGATGGGTGGATTTTAAGCCATGTTTTTCTTTTTTGGTCCCAGTTTTTGATTGGTTTGTTGATGGTGTAACCGAAAGATGGATCGTCGTAGAAGGTGGAAACGGGTGGGTCGAATTGAAGGTTGAAAGCCGGGTCGGGTTGGTTGCAATTGCAAGAAGTGGATTTCGGGTCAAGAGTGGAGAAAAAGAAGAAGGCCCATAAAAGTAATAAGGAAGAAACAGCTCCGGCGAGAAAAATGGAGGGGCGATCAAGTGTGCGAACGGAGGGTTTTCGCCAGTTAGAATTTGCGAATACTACCATTTTGTATGTTGTGATAAATTTGTTTGCTTTTTCCAAAGTAATGATGGTTAAATACCATGTGAATCTGATTTTTTATTCGTAATATTTTAATTTTATTGTTTATAGTTTTTTTAAGAAAAAAAAACGAAAATTTTATACCAATTCTAGAAAATGAAAACAAAATACACAAGAAACAAGAAGCGAATATAATAAAATACCATATCCAATCCATCCAATATATAATTACTAGATTTACTAGATTTATGAGCCCGTGCGTTGCAAGGGGACTCATCCGCAAACATTATTAGTTTTTAAACATATATATGAAATAACGATATTATAGGAATAGTATCAAAAGTACTTTTGTGGGTGAATTAATAATGTATGTTTTTGTACACAACACACACCACCCAAACTTGGATAAGTTTTGTTCATACAGTCATTCATTAAACAACATAAAGTTATGAATGGTTGTAAACATGATTTGTTGTTAAGTAAACGATGAATTGTAAAGGCTTGTATATGTAACATAGGAAACAATAAACATGGATAACAAATTTCATGCACTTACTCCATGATACTACAAAAATGAATGTAGTTTAAATAAAACAACTACATGTCGATGCGATAGAAAACATTTGAGTTTAGAGCCCGTGCGTTGCAAACTTATAAATGTTGCACGAAAAGCCGACAAATGTAGTAAACCTTCCTTGTAGAGTTGATTGCAAGTTCTTATAATCATATGATGTTTCACCTAGAAACATTAAAGATAAAACGCTATAAATAAAAAAGTGGTAGAGCCAATGAACGTCTCTAACGTCAAATAGATTCGTGTCAAAACGCAACACACAGGGAGGCAACATGGGTATGTACTCACCTTGAACCTTTGGTAGTAAAGTATGAAATTGATATTCTGATTTTAACTTCACCACTATTGATTCACCTGTTACAATAGATATTTCAACAACATATAAATGAATTACGTAATGAATTACGTCGGTTAGAGCATTCATTAGTGCAAAAAATGTTTCAAACTAAAATAAAATTCAAAAATATATTGCATCCGGAACAGTCGTAGCAACTCTGCATGATGTGGTTAATGAAAATGAATTACATTCATCATATTTACTAAGACTTGCTAATGGTGCTCGATTCAGAGATCAAATCAAGCAACTCTAAAAGAAAAATTACCATAGATTTGACAAAACCTATGATCAAGAACACAACACAAGGGTTTTGAGTCGTAACCCTAAGTTACTAAGGAAGACAAAATCGTGCAGCATTAATCGAAAGCAAATTTGGGGTTTTAATTCACTAATGTGTGAGATTGACTAAATTAACAATGCTATTGATTGTAAGTGGATAAAGGTGATCAATTTATGTACAACAATATATATAACTAAATGAAAAATAAGATTAACAAATTCTTCAAAATATATATCATGTTGCAGAACCCATATAAATTGAAAAAAAAAATAAAAAGTGAAAAGCAACATAAGTGCGGGTATAACCATTTTCACAAATAGAGAAGTCATTGCTTAAGTACTGTTCTGACAAAAACTTACCTGCTCATCCATTAGACCACTTGTATCGGCTAGCAGTGACACCGTTTCTTGGTGATTTGGCAGCCAAGAGACGTCGTTTCATACCCGCGTCCATCTTGAACCTCTTTAAAAAGCAGCTTAACTTTTATCCCAAAATTTACTCTGGTGAGATTTATATCTCAGATCATGATCAGCTTACCTGCCAAAATTGTCATTCACAAAATTGTAAAAGTTAAAAATTGTACACAACCAAATAAAAACAATGTAAATTTAATTTTAAAAACTTAAAGCATCAATGCTTCATACACCTTTAGTTCCTGTTGCACAATTAAACTGGTCGAACTCACCCATCATTCTTGTTAATTATGTACTTCCAAATCATCGTGGCCTTCTACATGTTTTCTGAGTGCGATTCAGTAATGTGTGTTAGTTCTGTTGCACAATTAAACGGGTCGAACTCACCCAAATGAACACCAAAGCAACACGGTCGTCTTGACAACATTTATGGTAGTGAACACGACAGATCTCTATAATACGACTTCAAACACTCGTCATCCAGGAACAGCAGAGCAAAAAATGCAAACATTTTTACAAACTCCCAGATCTATAAAAGAAAACAACACAACTAATAAATAAAAACACATTTAAAGATGAAATACAAATACAATAACACTTATAAACTATATCTAATTAAACATGTATTTTTAAAGTCGAAATCTGAACACATGTAATTACCGTTTGCCAGAAGAATATCGCAACTAATTCCTGCTTGTAAACACCATAAAAAGGAACAGCAAAAGTCAAACAAAATTGAACATTCAAAAAAATAAAAGTTGTTAGAATTACCATCTGGTGAGCGCCTCATAGCTATGTGTGCAACTGTTACAACAGCAACAAAAGCAAACCCCTCAGCCAATTTGATTCCAGAAATAGCACAAAAACTTTCATAAGTGAATCGAAGCCAGTTTTGTTCAGACAAACAACTTTTTTTAATGTCCTCTTAAAGCTGAATTAAACCAAGTGCACCTACATTCATCCAAAAAAAATGTAACCTTTTCAAAAAAACATGTTAGTAGAAACACAATAAGAAATAAATGTACTTGTTGCATCTGTAACTTGAGATTCAATGAAGTGTCCTTTGTTTCTAAACCACTCGGCAATAAATGGCACACCCAAAGTGTCCTTTGGTTCAAGAGTCAACTCGAACCTATTTTGACCCATTACCCAATACACCCGACTTACCCTTAGCTATCAGTTAAACCGATGAACGATGTAGAATTTCTTAGCAGAGAAGTACCAATAAGAGTAATTATATATTGAACTGGTATCAACTCGGGTGCTATAGATTTATATATGTGTAAAGTATGATTATGAAACCAACATCATTAAAAAAAATTATCTTGCAAGTTGGAGACTGTAGTGAGGGATAAAATAGTAAAGATATATACATTACGAAACTGAAGTGCACCAAACAGTAGGTCATGTGGATTCAGTCGACCGGATTTGATTCAATCGACAGGAGATGAACCCTAACTGAGTTGTAGATGATTTTCGCATGGAACTTAAAAATATATAAATTTTATACCGATATGAAGAGTAAATCATTTCCGATTAATTTGTGGTACTGCCGTTCTCTATTAGCTGCTACATTTCAGCAACACTAAATATACATTACAAAAAACCATAATCTTGAATTTAGCTATAACACATCAGTTCACATTTTCATACTACTAACAACAACTTATCTATATCCACAACCAAAAAAATGAAAAGTCTAGTAAACTGTAAAAGAAAGGACTCGGGCAAACCATTACTAATAACATATATGCAGAATAGTCTATTTCCATCACATTAGTATAACTGAATTGCAGTTATCACTAACAAATTAGAACAAACAATCAACATAAAAAGAACGATACCTATGGTTTGGAAGTCAATAGACTCAGCTACGGAGTGTTTTTCAGGAGTAGACACAGAAATTTCTTCTTCGAACTTGAGTTTCATATCAGCTTTTTCACATTCCTTTAATTTCCTTGAAGCATCTGGATCATTGGGACATATCCGCTTCAGCTTACTAAATAATTTTTTTTGAAGATATGAATTATGCATTTGATAACTTTTGTAATCACATATGGGACTTATTATTTATAAATAATATATCATAAGACAAAAAGTGATTCTGATTTTAACTTGCCATGAACCTTAATTTATGTGACAACAAAAATTGGTATAGAAAATAAACACTCACTTCGAACCCAATTTGTAACGCCTATAGATTTACAATGATAAACATTCAAATTCCAAACAACAATACTTATATTTATGTAAAACTGAACATCGCAGTAGTAGGTACATGTTTTAAAGTAACTAACCATTTTGTACACATTTTGGCTTCCAAATGACTTTTATGTTCGTTTTTCTACGTGTCAAGGCCGTTTACCTAAAATAAAATGAAAACAAACAACAACAAAAATCACCAACAACAGCCAATTTTATTCAAAACTAAATGTGATCATAAGTTATAATTACATGTGATTTGGTTTAATACGTAGTCAAACATAAATATCAATTGAAATTAAAATTCACATGTATCAACTCATGGAACAACACAACTGAAGATAACTGTCTACCTGAATATCAAAATCAAGTTGTCACGACAACCCTTTGGCGGTTTCGACAACTGTTAATGGCTAAATTGCTTTCCCACAATTCAGTCCAATAACAAAGCGGCTGACTTCCTGAAAAACATAACATAATCAAATACAAATTACATGTAATATGCATATGAGTTTTAACAAACCAATCAAGGTGCATATGGGATACAAACGACAATTATGTGACAGCTGATTTCTTATTAAGTTAATCGGCTAAAAATTTCAGCAAAGACAAAATAAACTATTTTCTTTTCTGAAAGTTCTTATTACAAATATCAACATGGTATGAATCAAGTTGACTAATAATAAAAACCACTAAACTTTTATATATTTTCATAGAAATGATGACAAAACAGTCCGTCCTTTCACGAATTTTAATTCACAAAGAAATATAATTATGACGAAATAACTCAAATACAACCAAGCAAAAAGAACACAGCCACCTCGTAACAAACAATTTTATGAGCAACAAACATATAGACATATGTGTCATTAGCAGTGCCTGAGAACAAAGTGCATAATAGTAGTAGAAAAAACATGAAAAAGTCATTGAAATGACACCTGTAGTAACCACAACAGGTAAACAAAATGCATATGCAACCACTACTACACAAAAGGAAATAGAAACCCCCATACGAAACCGGTTTTTATATAAACATGAAAAAACAGGTTTCCAAAGTGAATGAAAACCGGTTTTAAAAAAGAAGGAAACTAGTAACCAGTTTTTTTTAAAAACCGGTCTCTATTGTTGAGTTTAGAAACCCCTTTTTACTATAAAAAACCGGTTCCAACTTTGGGAACCTGTTTTTTTAAAGAAACCGGTTTCTATTGTGCCACTTTTGAAACTTCTTTTTAGATAAAACCGGTTTCGATGCGGAAAAAATGCTTTTTCCTTTTGAGCGGGAAACGAAAAGAGCTGATAATATGATGAATGTGTCTTTTTCTTTTGAGAAGGGAAGGAAAATTTTAAAAACTCATTTTGATGTCACTACAACTAAACACTAAAAGCTCATTTCACCATCTTTCAAATTTTTCACACTAAGTTCATTTAAAAACACATTTAGTACCAAAACTAAAAACCAATTTAGATCGGAGGTATTCGTAAAGCTCATTTCGCTACTGTAAGTTCTTATCTTATATTGTAGTATTATAGAACATAGTTATCATATTTGGGTTGTTAAAGTAAGTGTTGTAATTGGATATTTTTTAATTTATAGGACTAATCATTGAGTTTGGCTTATGTTACCTGTTGGTTGAATGATTTTATGCAGGATGTTAGTGCATTTTTCAACTCTTGATTTCGTGTTCTCGGTGTTAATCGATCGTGTAGTGATGAACAAAAGGTGCGATGGTGTTTGTGTATTTACTGTTACAGGGGATATGATGATGATGATATAATAATCAAGACCAACACAAAACTAA